>NC_140640.1:145000-147500 GCF_000230855.2 Cajanus cajan | reverse complement strand
AGAAATGTATTGAATCGATTCATTAAAAAGAATCGATTCAATCGCAACTTCGAATATGGAATTCAAAGGTATCAAATAGGAAATGATACTCTGAATCATAGAACTATAATGAAATACACGATCAACCAACATTTATCAAATTTGAAAAAGAGTCAGAAGAAATGGTTCGATCCTCTTATTTGGATTTCTCGAACGGAGAGATCCATGAATCGGGATCCTAGTGCATATAGATACAAATGGTCCAATGGGAGCAATAATTTCCAGGAACATTTGGACTATTTCATTTCTGAGCAGAATAGCCGTTTTCAAGTAGTGTTTGATCGATTGCATATTAATCAATATTCGATTGATTGGTCCGAGGTTATCGACAAAAAAGATTTGTCTAAGTCACTTTTTTTCTTTTTGTCCAAGTTTCTTCTTTTTTTGTCCAAGTTTCTTCTCTTTTTGTCTAACTCACTTCCTTTTTTCTTTGTGAGTTTCGGGGGTATCCCCATTCATAGGTCCGAGATCCACATCTATGAATTGAAAGGTCCGAATGATCCACTCTATAATCAGTTATTAGAATCAATAGGTCTTCAAATCTTTCATTTGAAAAAATGGAAACCCTTATTATTGGATGACCAAGATACTTCCCAAAAATCCAAATTCTTGATCCATGGAGGAACAATATCACCATTTTTGTTCAATAAGATACAAGAGTGGATGATTGACTCATTCCATACTAGAAAGAATCGCAGGAAATCTTTTGATAACACAGATTCCTATTTATCAATGATATCCCACGATCCAGACAATTGGCTGAATCCCGTGAAACCTTTTCATAGGAGTTCATTGATATACTCTTTTTATAAAGCAAATCGACTTCGATTCTTGAATAATCAATATCACTTCTGCTTCTATTGTAACAAAAGATTCCCTTTTTATGTGGAAAAGGCCTGTATCAATAATTATGATTTTACGTATAGACAATTCCTCAATATCTTGTTCATTCGCAACAAAATATTTTCTTTTTGCGATGGTCAAAAAAAACATGCTTTTTGGGAGAGAGATACTATTTCACCAATCGAGTCACAGGTATCTAACATATTGATACCTAACGATTTTCCGCAAAGTGGCGACGAAGGGTATAACTTGTACAAATCTTTCCATTTTCCAATTCGATACGATCCATTCGTTCGTGGAGCTATTTACTCGATCGCAGACATTTCTGGAACACCTCTAACAGAGGGACAAATAGACCATTTTGAAAGAACTTATTGTCAACCTCTTTCAGATATGAATCTACCTGATTCAGAAGCGAAGAACTTGCATCAGTATCTCAATTTCCATTCAAACATGGGTTTGATTCATACTCCATGTTCTGAGAAATATTTACCATCCGAAAAAAGGAAAAAACGGAGTCCTTGTCTAAAAAAATGTCTTGAGAAAGGGCAGATGTATAGAACCTTTCAACAGGATAGTGCTTTTTCAACTCTCTCAAAATGGAATCTATTCCAAACATATATACCATGGTTCCTTACCTCAACAGGGTACAAATATCTAAATTTCATATTTTTAAATACTTTTTCAGACCTATTGCCGATACTAAGTAGCAGCCAAAAATTTGTATCCATTTTTCATGATATTATGCATGGGTCAGATATATTATGGCGAATTCGTCAGATTCCATTGTGGAAGACACAATGGAATCTGATAAGTGAGATATGGAATCTGATAAGTGAGATATGGAATCTGATAAGTGAGATTCCGAGTAATTTTTTACATAATCTTCTTCTGTCCGAAGAAATTATTCATCGAAATAATGAGTTACTATTGATATCGACACATCTGAGATCGCTAAATGTTCAGGAGTTCCTCTATTCAATCCTTTTCCTTCTTCTTGTTGCTGGATATCTCGTTCGTACACATCTTCTCTTTGTTTCTCGAGTCTACCATGAGTTACAGACAGAGTTCGAAAAGGTAAAATCTTTGATGATTCCATCATATATGATTGAGTTGCGAAAACTTCTGGATAGGTATCCTACATCTGAACTGAATTCTTTCTGGTTAAAGAATCTCTTTCTAGTTGCTCGGGAACAATTAGGAGATTCTCTAGAAGAAATACGGAGTTTTTCTTTTGGTGGAAACATGCTATGGGGTGGTGGTCCCGCTTATGGGGTCAAATCAATACGTTCTAAGAAGAAATATTTGAATCTCATCGATCTCATAAGTATCATACCAAATCCCATCAATCGAATCGCTTTTTCGAGAAATACGAGACATGTAAGTCATACAAGTAAAGCAATCTATTCCTTGATAAGAAAAATAAAAAACGTGAATGGTGATTGGATTGATGATAAAATAGAATCCTGGGTCTCGAACAGTGATTCTATTGATGATAAAGAAAGAGAATTCTTGGTTCAGTTTTCTACCTTAACAACAGAAAAAAGGATTGATCAAATTCTATTGAGTCTGACTCATAGTGATCATTTATCAAAGAATAACTCTGGTTATCAAATGA
>NC_140640.1:110000-127500 GCF_000230855.2 Cajanus cajan | reverse complement strand
TCCATTCCCGTTCTCAACCCATGACCAATATGAGCTCGAAGTTTCCTTCGTAACTTGTAAAACTTATTCGCAGTGGCTCCCTTCCATGCCCCATTTCATAGGGAACCTCAAAGTGGCTTTATTTCATTATATTACATCCATATACTAATTCCATTCATTTAATATACCTATCTTTGCTGTCATTGAGATAAGAGATGTCGTTTCTAGCCCATCTATTTCTATATATATATGGAAAATGGAAAGTTGAAAAATCATTATATAATAATCCAAAAATTGCAATAGAAAAATAATTCAGAAATTGCAATAGAAAAGAAAAAGAGAGGTTTGAGATGATTTTTCAATCTTTTATACTGGATAATCTAGTATTCTTATGCATGAAGATAATTAATTCGATAGTTGTGGTAGGACTCTATTATGGATTTCTTACTACATTTTCCATAGGGCCCTCTTATCTCTTCCTTCTTCGAGCTCGGCTTGTGGAAGAAGGGACCGAGAAAAAAATATCAGCAACCACTGGGTTTATTACGGGACAGCTCATAATGTTTCTATCGATCTATTATGCGCCTTTGCATCTAGCATTGGGTAGACCCCATACAATAACTGTCATAGCTCTACCCTATCTTTTATTTCAGTTCTTCGGCAATAATCACAAAAACTTTTTGAATTATGGATACAAGAATCCTAATTCAATACGTAATTTTAGTATTCAAAGAATATTCTTTCAGAATCTAATTTTTCAGTTATTAAACCCGATTTTTTTACCAAGTTCCATCTTAATAAGATTAGTTAATCTTTATTTGTTAGTAAATAAATAAAAAATAGCAAATTAGTATAAAGAGTAATAAATATAGAATATAGAATAATATATACGAAGAAATTCGCCCACCTCCCACATATTTGATAGTCTCCCCCATCAAAAAACTTGTAATACCTATTCCATTTGGAATTCCATCAATTATTTTTTTATCAAAAAAATAATTGAATTTAACGAATTTTCTTACACTTTTAATTAAAGATCTCTCATAAAAAACATCTATATAACCACGATTATATGACCAATCATATATGACATTTTTAAAATTATTGACAACAATTTTATTAGGAAAACTTTTTTCAAATAAATTTACTAAATTCAAATTTTGTAAATCGGAAGAAATCGGTTTGTAATAAAAAGACGCTATAAATATTCCGAAAAAAGTTAGAATCAACGAAAAAGTAGCATTTATAAAAAATTCATACCAATCCACAAAATTTTGTGAATTTGTATGCAAAAGATCTATAAAGGGAATTAACAATTTTGATAATATATCCGAATCTATTCCTTTTTGGCTGAAAGAAATTCCTATGGCCCCGACCAATAAAGTAAAGAGCACTAAAACAAGCATAGAAAATTGCATAGTATTGTCCGATTCATGAGGATATAAACAAGCAGTTTTTTTAGTACCGAAATGGGTAATATCGAAAAAAAGACGTGTTATATTTTTGACATTTTGATTAATTCGATGTGGATATATCTTCTGGATAATAAAAGCAGTAATTTCATTATTATTTATTCTTGATAAAGCTAAGAAAAAATTTTTGTTTTTTAATATATATTTTACTTCTTTTTTCCCCCATAAAGATATTGAATAGAATGAACTATTTTTTTTTCCATTGAAATTTAGAAAATGAACGTTTAAATATCCTTCAAAAACTAGTAAATAGATCCGAAACATGTAAAATGCAGTTAATCCTGCTGTGGAACAAGCTATTATTGCGAAAATTGGTGAATATAACCAACTATCATTAAGAATCTCATCTTTAGACCAAAAACAAGCAAAAGGTGGAATACCACAAAGAGAAAGTGTACCCACTAAAAAAGAAGTTTTTGTAATTGGTAGATGTTTTGTTAAACCGCCCATAAGAACCATATTTTGACTTTTATCTGGAGAATAACCAACAAGAGCTTCCATTGAATGAATAATGGATCCAGATCCTAAGAACAACAATGCTTTTGAATAAGCATGAGTAATCAAATGAAATAAAGCGGCTCGATAAGATCCCATACCTAGAGCTAACATCATATAACCCAATTGAGACATTGTGGAATAGGCCAAATTTTTCTTAATATCTTTTTGCGCAATAGCTAAAGTCGCTCCCAATACTACTGTTATTATACCGATAAAAGCTATTCCATTCATTATTATGGGTAGAACTATGAAAAGAGGAATAAGCCGAGCTACAAGAAAAATTCCCGCCGCTACCATAGTAGCAGCGTGTATAAGGGCGGAAATAGGAGTAGGCCCTTCCATAGCATCTGGTAGCCATACATGAAGAGGAAATTGTGCGGATTTAGCGACTGAGCCACAAAATAGCAAGAGGGCAAACAAAGTAAGAAAAAAAATATTAACTTCATTTTTATAAATCAAGTTATTTATTATTTGAAATAAATCCCGAAATTCCAAACTACCCGTTATCCAATAAAGACCTAAAATTCCCAATAATAACCCAAAATCCCCTACACGATTAGTTACAAATGCTTTTTGACAAGCATTTGCCGCAATAGGACGTGTGAACCAAAAGCCTATTAATAAATAAGAACACATTCCAACCAATTCCCAAAAAACATAAATTTGTATCAAATTCGAACTAGTAACTAATCCCAACATTGAAAAATTAAAAAGAGTCATATAAGCAAAAAATCTCAAATATCCTTGATCATGAGACATATAATTATCACTATAAATAAGAACCAGAATGCCAACAGTAGTAATTAAGATTAACATAATAGAAGTAAGTGAATCGATCAAGTATCCAAACTCTAACGAAAGATCATTATTTATAGTCCAAGACCATACATATTGATAAATAGAACTTTTATTGATTTGATGAATAGACAGATCAATCGAAAAAACCATAACTATAGTTAACAATAAAGTACTAGGAAAAGCCCACATACGGCGAAGATTTTTTATTGCCGTCGGAAAAAGTAAAAGTCCCATTCCTATTAACATAGGAACTGGAAATGGAATAAAAGGTATGATCCATGAATATTGATGTGTATATTCCATACAATAAACAAAAATTAGGATTCCAATGAATTTTGTTTCTTATTCGTCAGTTTTTATTTTATCTTTTTTGTAAAGAAAGGTTCGGTTAATAAAAAAGTAAACATAGAATTAAAATAGAATCATCTATTATTAATTATTCTCAATCTTTGCACAATATTTAAAAAATATTACAAAGTATAAAAAAGCACCAATACCTAAATTTTAGTAAAATAAACTTTTTTTTATTACATATGACACGATATCCATTTTTTTAAAATTTAAGAAAAAGGATTTTAATATTCAGTGTTTTACTTAAAAAAAAAGGAAAAAAATGTGAATTAAGATAGAAAAGATATATGGTTAATTAAAGATAAATTGATTTTTATTTTTAGAAAAATGTCTTTCACATCGAACTTTAGAACAATGAAAAACTATAAAAATTCTATGGCAGTTCCAAAAAAGCGCACTTCTATATCAAAAAAAATTATTCGTAACACTTTATGGAAAAAGAAAGGATATTGGACAACATTGAAAGCTTTTTCATTAGCGCAATCTATTTTTACGGGGAATTCAAAAAGCTTTTTTTGTAACAAATACAAACGTTAGAATAATTTCAATTAACTTGATTCAACGAATATTATTAAGTAAAAAAGTACTAATAGTAATATAAATTAAATATCTAATATAGTATAATATTCATTTAGGATATTTACATATTTTATCTATCTATATCTATCTCTATAGATAGATATAGATAGATTTCTAATTGATTCCAAGAAAATTCTTAAAAATTTTTTATTTAATGTTTAGTAAACAAGTATTGTATATTGTATTTTAATGGATTCTTTGAATCTCGACAATGGATTAAAAAAGGGTTATTATGATTTCGAGTAGGCCGCTATGGTGAAATTGGTAGACACGCTGCTCTTAGGAAGCAGTGCTAGAGCATCTCGGTTCGAGTCCGAGTAGCGGCATGACATCTTATCTTCTAAAAAAATGGGTCCTATAATGAACTCAATTCTTATTTCTATTCCTAGTATTTCGATTTTTTCATTATAATTATATATGGTATTTTCAACTTTAGAGCATATATTAACTCATATATCGTTTTCAGTCGTATCCATTTTAATTTCAATTCATTTGATAACCTTATTATTATTCAATGAAATCATAGGATTATCTGATTTGTCCAAAAAAGGCATGATAATAACTTTTTTTTGTATAACGGGATTGTTATTTACTCGTTGGTTTTTTTCGGGCCATTTACCATTTAGTGATTTATATGAATCATTAATATTTCTTTCATGGACTTTTTCCATTTTTGATATAGTTCCTTACTTTAAAAAACATAAAAACTACTATTTAAATACAATAATCACACCAAGTGTTATTTTTACCCAAGGCTTTGCTACTTCGGGTCTTTTAACCGAAATGCATGAATCCTTAATATTAGTACCTGCTTTACAGTCTCATTGGTTAATGATGCATGTAAGTATGATGATATTGGGTTATGCAACTCTTTTATGTGGATCATTATTATCAGTAGCTATTTTAGTCATTATATTTCAAGAACTCATACAAATTCTTGCTTTTACCAAGAATTTGTATTTTTTAAATGAATCATTTTCTTTTGCTGTAATCAAATACATAAATATGAGTGAAAAAAAGAATGTTTTTAAAAAAAGTTTTTTTTCGTCTTATAGAAATTATTTTAGATCTCAATTTATTCAACAATTGGATCATTGGGGTTACCGTACTATTAGTCTAGGTTTTATCTTTTTAACGATAGGTATTATTTCAGGAGCAGTATGGGCTAATGAGGCATGGGGATCATATTGGAATTGGGATCCAAAAGAAACTTGGGCTTTTATTACTTGGACTATATTCGCGATTTATTTACATACTAGAAAAAATAAAAAATTGGAAGATATAAATTCTTCAATAGTAGCCTCTATGGGCTTTCTTATAATTTGGGTATGTTATTTAGGAATAAATCTTTTAGGAATAGGACTACATAGTTATGGTTCATTTACACCTAATTGAATTAAAGTGAGTAAAGAACTCTACAAATACATAAAACTTTCAATAATAGAGAACCCTTTAAATCAAGTAATGTAGTAGTGATTCAAGGGGTTCTCGCAAACAACAAAGATATTCCATTATAATTCAAATTTTGAATTAATTTAATAAAAAATAAATTTATTTTTTTTTATTGTACATAGGATTTGTTTATTTTTATTTTCTTTTTTCATTTATTTAAAAAAACTATCTATAAAAAATTAGATAGAATAGCTTCAACCTTGTCAGACGAAAATGAAAAAAGAAAATCTGGATAAATACCAATACTTATTACGGGTATAAGGAGAGAAATTGAAATAAATAATTCTCTTGGTCCTGAATCAAAAAAAGAAGAATTTGGTGTATTAAAAAGCTTGTATCCATAGAACATTTGACGTAAGAGAGACAATGAATAAATAGGAGTTAATATCATTCCAATTGCTGTTACAAAAGTTATTAGTATTTTTGTGATTAAAAGATATTTTTTGCTGGTAATTATTCCCAATAATACTATCAATTCTGCAACAAAACCGCTCATGCCCGGCAATGCAAGAGAAGCCATCGATAAGATAGTAAAAACCGTGAATATTTTTGGCATTGGGATAGCCATTCCACCCATTTCGTCGAGATAAAGAAGACGTAGTCTATCATAACTAGTTCCCGCCAAGAAAAAAAGCGCAGCGCCAATAAATCCATGAGAGATTATTTGTAAAATAGCCCCGTTGAGACCTGTATCGTTTATAGAACCAATTCCTAAAATTAAGAAACCCATATGCGATACCGAAGAATAAGCTATTCTTTTTTTTAAATTACGTTGACCAAGAGATGATGAAGCTGCATAGATTATTTGAATTGAACCTAATAGCATTAACCAGGGACAAAATATAGAATGAGCACGAGATAATAATTCCATATTAATTCGAATCAACCCATAGGCTCCCATTTTTAATAATATTCCGGCTAAAAGCATACAAGTGCTGTAATGTGCCTCTCCATGGGTATCTGGTAACCATGTATGTAAGGGTATAATTGGTAATTTGACAGCAAAAGCAATAAGAAATCCTATATACAATATTATTTCCAGCGCCACGGGATAAGATTGATTAGTTAATGATTCCAAATTTAATGTTGGTTCATTATAACCATATAAACTAATACCCAGAATTCCTAGTAATAAAAAAACGGAACTTCCTGCAGTGTACAAAATAAACTTTGTAGCGGAATACAAACGTTTTTTGCCACCCCACATAGATAAAAGTAGATAAACGGGAATTAATTCTAATTCCCACATGATGAAAAAAAGTAAAATGTCTTGAGAAGAAAATGTTCCTATTTGACCACTATACATTGCTAACATTAGGAAATAGAATAATTTTGATTCTCGAGTAACTGGCTGAGCCGCTAACGTAGCTAAAGTAGTGATAAATCCCGTCAATAAAACAGGTCCTATAGAAAGTCCATCTATTCCTAATCTCCAGTAAAAGTCAAAAAAATGGATCCATTTATAATTTTCTGTCAATTGGATTAATGGATCATCCAATTCGAAATGATAACAAAATGCATAGGCTATTAGAAGGAGATCGATTAAACATATACAAATAGTATACCACTTAATTACCTTATTTCCTTTATGAGGAAATAAGAAAATTAAGGAACCCCCGATTATTGGCAAAACTACAACTATTGTTAACCAAGGAAAATAATTCGTGATAAAAATAAAATATACTTAGACTAGAAAAACCCGCGCTCAAAAAAAAGAATTTCTTTTTTTTTGAGCGCGGGTTTTTGCCGGTAAAAAAACGTACTTGTGTGTGGTTCTTTTTGAGACGTATCAATAAGCTAGACCCATGCTTCGCGTTGTTTCATGCCATAAATAAACTCTAACACTTAAGAAATCCGTCGGACAAGCGGATTCACACCTCTTACAACCAACACAATCCTCTGTTCTTGGGGCAGAAGCAATTTGTTTAGCTTTACATCCGTCCCAAGGTATCATTTCTAATACATCTGTGGGGCAGGCTCGGACACATTGAGTACATCCTATACATGTATCATAAATCTTTACTGAATGTGACATTGGATCGTAATCCTTGAACATAAAAAATTCAACATTTTCAATCTAGTAAACTTGTAAACGAATTTAATATATCTATCTAGATAGATATATTAGACACCAGATGAATCAATGATTTTTCAGAATTTTGCTAATCAAAATAGACTTATCAATTAATTAATAAAAAGAGAATACAACCAAGATACTTTGATTTCTTATGTTTGTTTTCACAAACATGATCATAAGTTATATATCATATATGCTAATTTGAATTGATTAATAGTACACACTTTTCTAAATTATACTTTTTTTTATCTTTTATGAGTAATACTATTTATTCAACAAATTCGATTGATTGATACGGGTTGATTTTCTATTCCGGTAAATTGAGGAAACAATAGCCGGTCCGATAGCTGCTTCAGCGGCTGCAACAGCTATAACAAAAATTGAAAAAATATTTCCTTTTAATTGTCGACTATCAAAAAAATCAGAAAAGGTTACGAGATTTATATTAACTGCATTCAGTATAAGTTCAAGACACATAAGGGCTCTAACCATATTTCGGCTCGTGATCAACCCAAGGATGCCTATAGAAAATAAAAAGGCACTCAAAACAAGTGAATGCTCGAATATCATTGACCAACTCCTTATCAATTTTGATTCATTTCAATATGAACAAGAATTTATTGACTAAAGAATATAAAAAGTCTATAACAAAATAATGTATTGACAATAAAAAAAAGATTTTCTACATAAATACTATTTTACGTTTACATAAAATTCAACGAAAATCAATGTGATAAAATCTAACAAAATTAAATTTGGATTTCTATTATTAGTTCTCAAAATTTATTATTGGCGAGCCACGACAATTGCACCTATTAAAGCAACTAAAAGAATTATGGAAATAAGTTCAAATGGAAGAAAAAAATCTGTTGATAAATGAATTCCAATTTGTTGACTAATACTTATCAAATCTTGCTCTATAATCTGATTTGGTTTTGTAGTCAAAATAATCCCGTGCCATGATGTATCTAGAATAGTAATTATTAGTGAAACAAAAATACTTGTACAAACCATCAAAGTAATTCCATCCCCAATGGTCCAAGGACGAAAATCTTGATAATATTCTGAACCATTCATGAACATCACAGCAAATATTATTAAAACATTTATAGCGCCCACATAAATAAGTAGCTGTGATGCAGCTACAAAATGGGAGTTTGATAAAATATAGAATAAAGATATACAAACAAGAACAAGTCCCAACGAAAAAGCAGAAAAAATTGGATTCGTAAATAAAACTACTCCTAGACTTCCTAATATAAGACCCGATCCAAGAAAGACTAAAAGAAAATCATGTAGCGGTTCGGGCAAATCCATTATATGAAAAATAAGAGATAAAATAAATCGAAATTTCATGACCTTATTGATATGACCAGGAAAAGCTTATATATTAAATACTTAAAATTATCGCCGTATTGAATTCAACCAAATCCTAAGATAATAAATGTGAATTTATAGAAGTACAGTTGTTCTAGGTTCAATGTCATTCTATTCTTTTCTTTATGTGAAAGAGTAATTTCAAACTATATGAAAATGAAAGTATATATATATAATCATTTGATATATATTTTATGATTTTACTTTTTAGAATAATTTTTTTTGAATTCTAACTAATTTTATTTTATTTGAATTGTTCTAATTGTATAATCATCAATTACTGATACTGGTAAACGGCCCAAAGCAATTTGATTATAATTCAATTCGTGGCGATCATAAGTCGAAAGTTCATATTCTTCAGTCATTGATAAACAATTTGTTGGACAATATTCAATACAGTTACCACAAAATATACATATTCCGAAATCAATATTGTAATTAAGCAAGCGTTTCTTTCGAATATCAGTTTCAAGTTTCCAATCAACAACGGGTAGATCTATGGGACATACACGAACACATACTTCACAAGCAATGCATTTATCAAATTCAAAATGTATTCGACCACGGAAACGTTCTGATGAGATTATTTTTTCATAAGGATATTGAATAGTTACAGGTAACCTATTTGCGTGAGATAGGGTAATCATGAAACTTTGACCAATGTACCTTGTAGCTCGGACTGTTTGTTGACCATAATTTATGAATCCAGTTACCATAAAGAGCATATCTTGAATATCTCTGAATATTTTTTTCTTTCTATTGTTTGAGACAAATTATGAATATACAAAGTCGACATTTTTTATAGTGAAAACAGTTCAGACGAAGTTGTTAATAATAGATTACCGAGCGAAATGGGTAAAAGAAACTTCCACCCAAGATTTAATAATTGGTCTATTCTTAGCCTAGGCAAAGTCCATCTTGTTGTGATAGAAACGAATAATAATAAATAAGTTTTAGTTAGTGTAATAAAGATACCAATTATCGTTACAAAAACTCCATATGCTTTATTTATTTCAAAAAAATCAGAAACGAATATGTACGGAATAGAAAAATTCGAACCACCCAAGTAAAGAACTGTTACAAATAAGGAAGAAATTAATAGGTTTAAATAGGAAGCAATGTAAAATAAACCAAATTTGATACCCGAATATTCGGTTTGGTAACCCGCTACTAATTCTTCTTCCGCTTCCGGTAAATCAAAAGGTAATCTTTCACATTCTGCTAGAGAAGAAATTAGAAAAACGACGAAACCCATAGGTTGACGCCACAAATTCCATCCCCAAAAACCATATTTTGATTGCGCATCAACTATATCAACTGTACTTAAACTGTTAGATAATACCATTCGGTGATAACATTACTGTTACCACCTCTATTACAGAACCGTACATGAGATTTTCACCTCATACGGCTCCTTTAAAGCCTTAAAAAATCTAAGGACCGGGCCGATTATTTATCCATTGATATATCTCTAAGATAGATAAGATTCCATTTTATCGGACGGTTCTAAATTAAACTAATTGAATTCTGTCTGCTCTAATAAAATATTTAAAAATAAATACAAATAAAGTACTAATAAAATACTTCTGTCATCTCTTTAAATAAATAAAAAATACAAAAAGTACTTCTGAATTTGTCTCATCCTTTAAAAAAAAACCAAAATTCAAATAGGTTGAGTAATAGCTTTATTCTTCCATAAAATACTCTTTTAGAATTATCAAAAACTCTCTCATCATTTTCGATTAAGAAAAAGAATTACATCTTAGTTTTCTAAATTATTACATGAATTCTATATCTATATTTATGGATATAAGACAAAAAAAAGGGGGGATCACTTTTTTTTTATTCTTATCCTATTCTTTGTTGTGCAAGGAAAAAAAGGGACTTCAAAAAGTTAAAGGATTATTTCGTTCCTGAAAGTTATTTGTTTAATCATTGGATGAAAGTATACTCTGGATCGGAATTGGGGGAGTACTGCCTTATTTTTTCTACCAATTTAAAGCCCCTATTAGTATTCTTTTTATATTATACATAAAACATAAATGTTCTTTTGGAGATTTTTAAAAATATACGTTACTAATCCTTTGTGTATCTTGGTGTTTCTAACCATCCATTCATTTTTTATTAATTATTAATTCCTTATTTATGTTAATATATGTATGATAATTCATACAAATGATATTGAAGATCAAATAATATTAAAAAAAAAAGTTTGGTCTTTTGCGCCCGCTTCAAGACAGGATGACTAATCAACCAACCTTGGGAGAAACAACCATTTCTACTTATAATTTTTATTAAATTCAGTTTTTTTCACTTAATTCTTATACATAGAAAATGAGACTCAATAATTTTACTGCAATTTATTTTAAATCATCATACTTTCTATTAACTAGAATTCTTTTAATATTCTAAAAATTATATTCAATAGAAGCTGTTTTATTGCACTCATATAACTATCTGATTAAATTCTTCAATCCCAATTGCGAAACGAAAAATAATAAATGGAATATATTCCATTTATTATCTTCCTTTACTACAAAGTATTATAAAGAGAGGAGTATAGCAAATAGTATCCAAATTTTCTGTCTCAACGAATCGCACGTAGAGATATCGATAACACACATAGAGTTAATGGTATTTCATAACTAATCGATTGAGCAGCCGCTCGTAGACCACCTAAAAAGGAATATTTATTATTTGACCCATATCCTGACATAAGAAGTCCAATGGGAGCAATGCTCGAAATAGCAATCCATAAAAAAACACCAATACTCAGATCAGATAAAACAAAGTTATAGCCAAAAGGAATTACTGAATAGCTTATTATAATGGATATGACTGATATGGATGGTCCTATACTGAATAAACGAATATCTCCTCTAGATGGAATAAGATTCTCTTTGAAAAGTAATTTTGTTCCGTCTGCTAAAGCTTGAAGAACCCCAAAAGGACCTGTGTATTCAGGTCCAATACGCTGTTGTATCCCTGCGGATATTTCTCTTTCTAACCATACAATAGCTAGTACACTTATTGTAATTCCCAATACAAGAATAAAAATAGGGGCAAATACCCATATAATTCTATATACCTCTTTAAAAGATTCCAATCTGAAAAAAAAATGGATATCTTGTATTTCTCTTATATCAATTATCATTTCAACGATCAACTTCTCCCATAATAATATCTATACTACCTAGTATTGTCATAATATCGGCCAATTTCATTCTTTTAACTAATTGAGGAAGAATTTGCAAATTGATAAACCCCGGTGGACGAATTTTCCATCTCCAAGGAAAACCATTTTGATCTCCTATTAGAAAAATTCCTAATTCTCCCTTTGGGGCCTCAATTCTTACATAAAGTTCTTGTTTTGGTAATTCAAAAGTCGGAGACGGTTTTTTACTAATAAATCGATACTCAAAATCATTCCATTCTGGCTCTTTTTCTCTATCAAAGCTGCGGATTTCTAAATTTTCATACGGCCCGCCGGGAATTCCTTCCAAAGCCTGTTGAATAATTTTTATGGATTCTATCATTTCACCAATTCGAACCAAATAACGAGCTAATGAATCTCCTTCTTTTTGCCATTGAACTTCCCAAGCAAATTCTTCGTAACATTCATAATTATCAACTTTACGCAGATCCCATTGTATTCCAGAAGCTCGAAGCATCGGTCCCGACAAACCCCAATTTATTACTTCCTTTCCATCAATAACACCTATCCCCTCAACCCGTTCTAAAAAAATAGGATTTCGTGTAATAAGTTTTTGATATTCAACAATCCTTGTTAAAAAATAATCGCAGAAATCATAACATTTATCCACCCAACCATAAGGTAGATCAGTCGCTACCCCCCCGATACGAAAAAAATTATGCATCATTCTCATACCCGTCGCAGCTTCGAATAGATCATATATTAATTCTCTTTCTCTGAAAATATAGAAGAAAGGGGTTTGTGCACCAATATCTGCCATAAAAGGTCCTAGCCAGAGTAGGTGAGAAGCTATACGACTCAACTCCAACATAATTACTCGGATATAGCTAGCTCTTTTAGGTACTTGAATATTTCCCAACTGTTCTGGTCCGTTTACAGTTATTGCTTCTGTGAACATAGTAGCTAAATAATCCCAACGTGTTACATAAGGCAGATATTGTATAATTGTTCGATTTTCCGCTATTTTTTCCATTCCTCTGTGTAAGTAACCCAATATTGGTTCACAAGCAATAACATCCTCACCATCTAGAGTAACAATAAGTCTAAGAACACCATGCATTGATGGGTGATGAGGGCCCATATTTACTATCATGAAGTCCTTTCTTGTAGTTGAGATATTCATAGGTTTTTCCTCGATTTATTCTTCTATGAATCGCTTAAAAAAAGTTCATCAAAATTCAAGATCTAATAAATCGAATAATTAAGAATTACTCTTCAATTTAACGAATTCGTGACTCCCGAATATCAAATTGATTTATTAATTTTTTATAACGTATTCCATTTTTCTTTGACAAATAAGACAATAATCGTTTCCGTTTTCCCAGAATTTTACGTAAACCCCTTTGAGACAAATAGTCTTTTCGATGCAATTCAAAATGTGAAGTAAGTCTTCGTATTCTATTGGTAAAATGGAATACTTGAAATTCAACCGATCCCGGGTTTTCTTCTTTTTTTTCTTGTGAAATAACAGGTATAAATGAATTTTTTACCATAAAAAAATGAAAGTTTTTACCCCCTCCTCGCTTTATATATATATATTTATTGATCAGTAATAATAATGGATACTCATTTTTTCATTTTTTTTTTATATAAATCTGAATTTAGATAATTATTTATTTATTTTTTTTTTTTTTACAATCGAATTAATTCTTATAAATTTTAAAAATCCAATATTAATTAATAGATATAAAAGAAACTTTTTTTATGGATTCACCACAAAAAATTGGATACTTAAAAAAAAAAAAATTTAGAAAATTCTTTATTTATCTAAAGTATATATAAGTGAATTAAAATCAATGCTATATTATAATGGATCTATGTATTTATGTTATGAATTTGTATCTATGTATATGCGTTCTGTATTTATGTTAAATTAGTCTTCTATATTACGATAAGTAAATAGAAGACTAATTTCTATTAACGAATTTTCAATTGTGGATAGATATGTATCCTTACTATACTGAAACGGCTTCCATTATGGGTATTAAACCAATAGCGATTTATACAAGCTAAATCTTCGAATCGATAATTTGGCCAAAGAAATATTTTTAAATTCATTATTTTTTTTTGCTCTTTCTCCAAATATTTTCTTTTTTTAGTCAAAATTATAAAACAATTAGGGACTTTATTTTCATTATAAACTATAGTGTTTCTATGCATACTATTTCTATTACTAGGATTTAAACAATTTAGAATTCTCAATTCTCGACGACGTCTAGCGGATAAAATAGTTTCAGGAACAAGTAAATCATAATTTTTTTTTTCTTTTGTTTCTCTTATCTTTTGATCTCTTGTTCTTGTAATGTATTTATCCAAATTTTTATTATTAACAGGACTTTTTTCTGAGTATTTTTTAGAATTTTTGCGTTTATTCTTATGAATTAATGAAAGACCAAAAGTTTGATACATAAAAAATTCTTTATTGTTTTTTCTAGACAGACGAACTGGTTCGATAACAAATATTTCTTTTTTAATAAATTTTTTATTTTTCCTTAGGTCTGGAAGAGTTAAATTCTTCTGATTTTGAATCATCATAATATCTAGACCAAGTTCTCCTCTTTGAATAGAAGCTATAGTAATTTCTCTTAAATTTTTCAATCGAATCAGGAGACAATATACTTGGACATTTTTAAATATTCTTTTACCTAAGAAATTTTTCCAGTTAAAATGTAAAGTTAAAAAATTTCTTCGTAAAAAATTAAGTTCTGCCTCGATCTTGTCTTTCTTTTTATTTATACCCTTACCATTCTTTTCACTGCCCAATCCTAGATAATATTTTTCAATATCTTTTGCTTGATTTGAGAGAGATAATTCAAGATTTATTCGATCGGCGTATTTTGCTTGTACTCGATTTCGAGTCTCTAATTCCAATTCAAGGGATTTTTTTTTTTCGATGGTCTAAAAATATCCTATTTTTTTGTTTCTAGTAATGTTATTTTTATTTACATTAAAGTTAAAAAAAAGTAATTTGATTGGTATAACCCATGGATTACTCCTATATCCATTATAAAATATCAAAAATTTTGAAAAGAACCAAAATTCCAGATTCGATTTGGAACGATTTAGTATTTCGCTATTGATTCCCATCCAATCGAAATACTTTCTATCCAGATTTTTCTCCATATCTTTAATATCATCTTCCACTAGAGAATTCTTGATAAAGATATTACCTATTATATCCAATATATCCAAAAATTCTTTTTTATGGATGTTGTAATTAGAAGAAATCACTTGGTTTTTATTCGCTTGAAAAAAGGGTCTAAATCCATAAATATATGAGTCTTTCTTATCTGCATAATTGATAAAATTATAGGATAAAAGATCATATGTATATTGTTTTTTAATTTTTTTTTTTTAATGCGTATACTTGTTGCTTTTTGTAAATAATTAGTCGGCTTTTTTCATATGAATCCCATTTGGTTAAATCTTTATGTTTAGTTACATGACATTCAATGATTTTTTTTCTCCATTTTTGTGGTACTAATCTGGACCATATACTTTCAGATAAGTAATATTGATAATAATGATCCCTTAACAAATTTGTCCATTGATTAATTACCGAATTGGGAGGGTTCTTTTGTTTTAATTTAGAATGAAATATACCTTGTACTCCAAAAAAAGAATTCTTTATTTCGTTTTTAAGAAATAAAAAATTTCCATGATATTTAAAAACAGATTTTAATTTATATAGGTTAATGTTAATAATCTGGGTTTGTAATAATTTTAAAAATACATATGCTTGTGACAAAAAGGAGACATTACAAGAATTCTGTGAATTCATATTGCTAGTATTGAAATATTTGTGTATAATCGAAATAAAGCGAATTACACTTTGATTTGTTTTATCAGTTCTTTCGACATTTGCTTCATTATTGTAAATGGATTTTTTTCCATTTTTTTTTGTTGATTCAACAAAAAGTTGTGTATTCATCCTAGGAATACAAATGATATATCGAAATATATCTACGTATATACTTTTTATCAGAAGTTTTAAAAAAGAATAAGATTTACGAGTTAATCGAACATTTACCCTTGTTTGTAATATTTTTTTCTCAAATTCTAGCCTTTTACTATCATAAGTTGTTTTGTTAGAATGAATATTTGTCTCTGAAATTACAAGTCCTATTTTATTTTCTTCTTTTTTCATTTTTTCTATTTTTTTTCTAACAGCTTTTCTTTTAGCATTCATATCCTTTATTTTTTTTTTGTCAATGAACAATTTGCCAAATTTTTTGATTGAATTGGAATGGTTGCTTCGGAAATTTTTCCACTATTCTTATAGATTGTTGAATGTTTTTTGCTTTCGATTAATTCATCTATTTTTTTTAATTTCAATTTAATAAAGATATTTTTGAAAAATTGTTTTTTTTTGGTTATAATTTGAATACTTTTGAGTATACTTTTATTTTTACTTTGAATACTTTTGATGATCCATTTTGCTTTTTCTTTTAAAATATTTTGAAACATTTTCAATTTTTCCCTTTAAATTTTTAGAACTAGAAAAATTGAAAATTGAAATTGTTTCGTTTTTTTTTTAGTTCTATAAAAATGGGAACAAAAAATGAAAATATATTTTTTGTAGAAGTAGAAAAGGGCAATTCGACTACAAGTCCCCAAATTGTTAAAAAACAAAAGTTCTTTCTTTTCATTGGATCTTTTTTCTTTGCATTGAATCGTAGCATAGATTTGTGCCAAGGTTTTAGACGAAAAGGAAATAAGATTTTTATTTGAATACCATCTGTTAACCATTTTTGGGGAAATTCTCTTACAGATAATGGAACGCCAATATATGTACATATAATATAGATTTCTCTCTTCCAATCCGTAAAATCTTCTGACCATTCGGGAAATTGAAAAAAAAGTATACGAACAATATTTATAATTATTATCAATGAAGGTAATATAATATATTTTGTAAGAATCGATTGGGTTATTAATAAAACACCTCTTATTACTTGAGCAAATATAATGGTATCCCAGGCTTCTGCTATTTCTATACGTTTTTTTTGCACAATTTCTTTTTTTTTTTTCTTCCTCTTTTTTCGAACTTTCTTTTGCCTTTTCCACTCTATAATACGAAATTTTTAATTCTGTCTTTTTTCGCATCCAATTTTTTAACATCAAAAATATTTTCATTTTCATGGATTTGAAACTCTCAAAAGAAAACAATAAAGGTTTTTGAATTTTATCAAAAAAAAGAGGGGAATGCACACTTTTTTGAAAAAATTTCCAAGTAACTGTTTTACGCCTTTGAGCACGTATAGATCCTTTGATTATATCTCGTCGAAAATCCGATTGTTGGGAATAACGTATTAAAGCCAATTGGTTTTTTTTTTTTTTAGTATCTCCAGTATCATTATAAGTATTGTCTTTTTTAAAAAATTTAGATTTATTAGTAAAAATTACTACACGTTTGGCTTTTCTAGAACGAATTTGATAATTATCTGCTACCCTTTTTCCCTCCAGTAGTTCTAATTCGTCAATAAATTTGTATGACCATCTAGGAACTTTTTTACTGATTTCATTTTCATTTCTTCTAATCCATTTAGTTATATTTTGATTAACTATTGTTTTCTTGTTCAAATCTGTTCTAATTGCATCGAATAATATTTTTATTATTAGTTTTTTTTCTTCTTCATTTTCAGAATCCATTTTTATTTGTTCGTGTTCTGGAAATAAATAGAGTGCTTCAAAATTCAAACT
>NC_140640.1:87500-92500 GCF_000230855.2 Cajanus cajan | reverse complement strand
AAGATCTGTTTGGGAAGTAAGAAGTTCCCTTGACATCTCTTCATCTGTAAAGAATTGTCGATGTGAAAATACAGAGACAAGAGGCTGATCTTTGAATAGGAAAAAGAGTGGATCCGCAGGATCCCAAATGAATTGGCTTATTTGAAAAAAGCCTTGTTCTTTGGAAGATCTATCTCGTGTCTGGTACTGCACGGTTCCACCCTGCAAGAACTCTGAATCATTCTCTTGAAGCTCATCCTCTTCATCATAAATGATCCGCTTGCCCCGAAATGACCTGGCCCAATAGGGAAATCCCAATGAATTGGGCCTTTCGATACAATCAAATAGAAAGCCCCAGGGGCGCCATATTCTAGGAGCCCAAACGATGTGATTGAAAAAATCCTCCTCTATCTGTTGCGGGTCGAGGACTCCCCCCCCTTCTTCAAACTCCGATTCATATTTTTCATAGAGAAATCTCTGATCAACGATAGAATAAGATCCATTTTGAATCATATTTAAGGGATTCCTTGGTTCGGACCGAAGAAGCAATGTCACTCGATCATTATCAAACTGACTGCAATCTTTTTCTGTCCGTGAGGATCCCACCAGAGCGCCTTCTACTTCTAATAGGCCATGAACTAGATCAGAATTATTCTCAACGAGTCCATAAGACGTGATCCCATTTTTTTCATCAGGTCCGGGTAGAGACCAAAGATCTTGAGCGACCGATCCGGCAGAACAACTCAAAAGATAAAGAAGTATCGTTAATTTCTTCATACTCGTTCCAAGTTCGAAGTACCATTTGTACAAATAAGAATCCCCCCCGTTACATGATTTCTTCTTCATATAGATAGATATAGGATCTATGGAGCAATTACTTAGAAGTACATTTTTTGAAACAGCCCTTCCTATCTGATAGAAAAGGATCCCATGATCCTGAACCGATCTTACCTGAGATCGCAAATCCCAAGTTTGTCTATGAAGAACGGATCTAATTATATTAGTGTCTATAATGGATTTTTTTTGTATAATACTAATCGATAGGGCCTCATTGGTAAGTGCTACAAGATCTCGTACATTTGAACCCATTGTTGTGGACCCGAACCCATTAGTATGGAACATTTTCTTTTCCAAGTGAAATCCCCTAGTATATGAAAGAGTGAAAAAGTGTTTTCGTTGTTGTGGAATAAGAAGCCTTCGTATCTTAATGCATGTATTTAATTTATTCGGAGCTATTAGAGCTGGATCTACTTTTTGGGGAATATGAGTCGAAGCAATAACAAGAATATTTCTAGTGGAACATCTTTCACAATCCCTTGAGAGATAGTTCACTAAAAGACCGAGGGATAAGTAATTCGACTCATTCACATCCAGATCATGAATGTTTGGAATCCATATTATGCAAGGAGACATTGCTTTTGCTAATTCGAATTGAAAGGTGATATAAAATCGGTCTATTTCTGGCATCATATCCATAGTTAGCGTATTCATCATAGTTAGAAGCTCCAGCTCCATATCAAGGTCACGGTCGATATCGTCACTATCATCAATATCGTCACTATCGTCACTATCATCACTATCATCAATAAGAAAACCCTTAGGCTTGTTATCCAGGAACTTGTTCAGAAAAATTGTAATGAAAGGAACATAGGAGTTTGTCGCTAGGTATTTGACCAAATAGGATCGTCCAGTTCCTATAGAACCTATCACTAAAATACCCCTAGGGGGGGGTAGGGATAAGCGGAGCGAAAAGGGTTTTACATGAGATGGGAAATGAAAACTGTTAGCCCCCCACAGGGTTTGTGAATAAGTAATTGTCTGATAATTAGCAAGGAATATCCGTCTTTCTGCTAAACAGGATGTATTTAACTCATAAATCATTAGATACTTTTTATGAATGTCAACTAAGTATCGTAAGTAAATTGCTCCTGGTTGTTCAATCATTTGATAACCAGAGTTATTCTTTGATAAATGATCACTATGAGTCAGACTCAATAGAATTTGATCAATCCTTTTTTCTGTTGTTAAGGTAGAAAACTGAACCAAGAATTCTCTTTCTTTATCATCAATAGAATCACTGTTCGAGACCCAGGATTCTATTTTATCATCAATCCAATCACCATTCACGTTTTTTATTTTTCTTATCAAGGAATAGATTGCTTTACTTGTATGACTTACATGTCTCGTATTTCTCGAAAAAGCGATTCGATTGATGGGATTTGGTATGATACTTATGAGATCGATGAGATTCAAATATTTCTTCTTAGAACGTATTGATTTGACCCCATAAGCGGGACCACCACCCCATAGCATGTTTCCACCAAAAGAAAAACTCCGTATTTCTTCTAGAGAATCTCCTAATTGTTCCCGAGCAACTAGAAAGAGATTCTTTAACCAGAAAGAATTCAGTTCAGATGTAGGATACCTATCCAGAAGTTTTCGCAACTCAATCATATATGATGGAATCATCAAAGATTTTACCTTTTCGAACTCTGTCTGTAACTCATGGTAGACTCGAGAAACAAAGAGAAGATGTGTACGAACGAGATATCCAGCAACAAGAAGAAGGAAAAGGATTGAATAGAGGAACTCCTGAACATTTAGCGATCTCAGATGTGTCGATATCAATAGTAACTCATTATTTCGATGAATAATTTCTTCGGACAGAAGAAGATTATGTAAAAAATTACTCGGAATCTCACTTATCAGATTCCATATCTCACTTATCAGATTCCATATCTCACTTATCAGATTCCATTGTGTCTTCCACAATGGAATCTGACGAATTCGCCATAATATATCTGACCCATGCATAATATCATGAAAAATGGATACAAATTTTTGGCTGCTACTTAGTATCGGCAATAGGTCTGAAAAAGTATTTAAAAATATGAAATTTAGATATTTGTACCCTGTTGAGGTAAGGAACCATGGTATATATGTTTGGAATAGATTCCATTTTGAGAGAGTTGAAAAAGCACTATCCTGTTGAAAGGTTCTATACATCTGCCCTTTCTCAAGACATTTTTTTAGACAAGGACTCCGTTTTTTCCTTTTTTCGGATGGTAAATATTTCTCAGAACATGGAGTATGAATCAAACCCATGTTTGAATGGAAATTGAGATACTGATGCAAGTTCTTCGCTTCTGAATCAGGTAGATTCATATCTGAAAGAGGTTGACAATAAGTTCTTTCAAAATGGTCTATTTGTCCCTCTGTTAGAGGTGTTCCAGAAATGTCTGCGATCGAGTAAATAGCTCCACGAACGAATGGATCGTATCGAATTGGAAAATGGAAAGATTTGTACAAGTTATACCCTTCGTCGCCACTTTGCGGAAAATCGTTAGGTATCAATATGTTAGATACCTGTGACTCGATTGGTGAAATAGTATCTCTCTCCCAAAAAGCATGTTTTTTTTGACCATCGCAAAAAGAAAATATTTTGTTGCGAATGAACAAGATATTGAGGAATTGTCTATACGTAAAATCATAATTATTGATACAGGCCTTTTCCACATAAAAAGGGAATCTTTTGTTACAATAGAAGCAGAAGTGATATTGATTATTCAAGAATCGAAGTCGATTTGCTTTATAAAAAGAGTATATCAATGAACTCCTATGAAAAGGTTTCACGGGATTCAGCCAATTGTCTGGATCGTGGGATATCATTGATAAATAGGAATCTGTGTTATCAAAAGATTTCCTGCGATTCTTTCTAGTATGGAATGAGTCAATCATCCACTCTTGTATCTTATTGAACAAAAATGGTGATATTGTTCCTCCATGGATCAAGAATTTGGATTTTTGGGAAGTATCTTGGTCATCCAATAATAAGGGTTTCCATTTTTTCAAATGAAAGATTTGAAGACCTATTGATTCTAATAACTGATTATAGAGTGGATCATTCGGACCTTTCAATTCATAGATGTGGATCTCGGACCTATGAATGGGGATACCCCCGAAACTCACAAAGAAAAAAGGAAGTGAGTTAGACAAAAAGAGAAGAAACTTGGACAAAAAAAGAAGAAACTTGGACAAAAAGAAAAAAAGTGACTTAGACAAATCTTTTTTGTCGATAACCTCGGACCAATCAATCGAATATTGATTAATATGCAATCGATCAAACACTACTTGAAAACGGCTATTCTGCTCAGAAATGAAATAGTCCAAATGTTCCTGGAAATTATTGCTCCCATTGGACCATTTGTATCTATATGCACTAGGATCCCGATTCATGGATCTCTCCGTTCGAGAAATCCAAATAAGAGGATCGAACCATTTCTTCTGACTCTTTTTCAAATTTGATAAATGTTGGTTGATCGTGTATTTCATTATAGTTCTATGATTCAGAGTATCATTTCCTATTTGATACCTTTGAATTCCATATTCGAAGTTGCGATTGAATCGATTCTTTTTAATGAATCGATTCAATACATTTCTTATGTAACCGTGGGTGCTATATTGGATTTGAATCAGATTTCGGATCAATCTATATTGATTGACTGCCTCCATTATGTTGTTGCTAGCAAATACCACTATTTTAGGTTTTGGATCTTCCAAATTATTCCCGCAAGAGGTCTGGACCCATTTTTTTATGATCCTTCGATAAAAAGATTCATTCTCTTCATAAAAAAGAGGAGGTAGAACCAATAAAGAGTGATTTTTCGATTCATCCCTGGAGTTGAATAACTCATTCAAGAAATGTTTTTGATCCAATCCGGAGGAATCAATAGAAAAAGCAAATCCCTTATGATACACCAGATCCGGCTCGGTTATTGATAGAGTGAATAGATCTACCATTTCTTGAAATATCTCTTCTGATTCAAAATCGTGGTGTAACGTGTATCCCCCCCTGTTCCGGTCATGGAATAGATGAAATAAACTCCAAAATGGATTTTTGTTCAAGAATGAAATCTTATTGGAACTGTCCAGTTCATCCTTCGGAACCATATCACATCCCGGATATGATGAAATAGGATGAATTGAGACGGTATTTTGTAAGTACATAATTATCTTGAATA
>NC_140640.1:30000-82500 GCF_000230855.2 Cajanus cajan | reverse complement strand
GTAAGCCTCAAAAAATGGAAGAATTACAGACGAATATGCAAAAAAAACTGAATTGTGTGAATCGAAAACTAAACATTGCTATTGCAAGAGTTGCAAATGCTTATAAACACCCTAATATTCTTGCAGAATTTATAGCTGGACAATTAAAAAATAGAGTTTCATTTCGTAAAGCAATGAAAAAAGCCATTGAATTAACCGAACAAGCGGGTACAAAAGGAGTTCAAATACAAATTGCAGGACGTATCGATGGAAAAGAAATTGCACGTGTTGAGTGGATCAGAGAGGGTAGGGTTCCTCTACAAACCATTCGAGCTAAAATTGATTATTGTTGCTATACAGTTCGAACTATTTATGGGGTTTTAGGAATCAAAGTTTGGATATTTCTAAATAAAGAATAATACATATTTTTCTTTATCTTTAATGTCCTATATTAAAAAAATGAAAAATTATTCGATTTTGATTCCCAAAAAATTTAAAATTTTATAAGATTGAATTGACTAAAAAATTAAATTAATCATTTGATATTGATAATATTGCTATGCTTAGTGTGCGACTCGTTAGTTTTTTTAGAATGTTTCAATTTTAACAAAAAAAAATAAACCGATTCATAGTATAAAAAAAAAAAAGAATGAATAACCAACGCATTGCTTCGTATTATCTAGATCTAAAGAGCTAGTCAAAACAAAAAAAAATATAAAGAAATATATAATAATTATAGCAACTAAAATATTGTGCAGCAGAAAAAAAACAAAAAATATTATTATTAGTTGTAAAGCAATTAAGAATATATGGATAAATGAAGGGGTGAAAGAAAGAAAGAAAAGTATATTAATGATATAGAATTCTAATATGTAAAGGTCTATGGGTCATCTCATAAAAGGTAGTGTAATAAAGCATCAATTTAAATATATATTCATATATTTATGAATATATTCGTAACATAAACAAATTAAGAGCTCTGAATCAAAAAAAAACTGAGAACATTGATTCAAGAAAAAACAAATAAATATTCTAAAAAAATATTATTAATTATTAGATATGAGAGAGGCTCCATTGTAGAATTCGGACCTAACCATTAATCGAGAAGCGATGGGAACGACGAAACCTGCAAATACTTAAGATTTTATGAAAAACAAATCTTAAAAATTGATTAGGTGGGATGGCGGACGAAACCAAAAAGCAATCCATTTTTTTAGGAGTTGTGCCCTACATTATATCTGAATTTGATAATAAAAGAGTAAATATTCGCCCGCGATAATTTTTATTTTCGATAACTTGGATTTTATTGAATTTTTTTTTTTATTGGATTAGCAAAAATAAAAAAAAAGAAAAATAAAGATTCATTAGAACCTTATAATATAACAAAACAACATTCTCTAGTTAAATTATATACATATACAGATAAAAAAAATTGTTTATTTAATTTATAAGAATACATATTGAGTTGTATATCAAAACAAGATATAAAAATATTGAATAGACAAATAGATTCTATGAAATCTCAAAAAATCCCACGATTCAATTATTCATTAAACATATGAATATTAGTACATATTTTATCGATTTAATCGATATATATATTGAATTGCTTCATTCGCGAGGAGCCGTATGAGGTGAAAATCTCATGTACGGTTCTGTAATAGAGATGGAATTGAGAAACAACCATGAATTATAACCCCCAAAGAACCAGATTTCGTAAACAACATAGAGGAAGAATGAAAGGAATATCCTATCGAGGTAATCATATTTGCTTCGGAAGATATGCTCTTCAGGCACTTGAGCCCGCCTGGATAACATCTAGACAAATAGAAGCGGGACGACGGGCAATGTCACGAAATGTTCGCCGAGGTGGACAAATATGGGTACGCATATTTCCAGACAAACCAGTTACAGTAAGACCTACTGAAACACGTATGGGTTCGGGAAAAGGATCTCCCGAATATTGGGTAGCTGTCGTTAAACCAGGGAAAATACTTTATGAAATGGGCGGGGTCCCAGAAAATATAGCGAGAAAGGCTATTTCAATAGCATCATCCAAGATGCCTATACGAACTCAATTCATTATTTCAGGATAATAAATTAGAACCAAAGGAAAGAGGTCTTTAGGATGAAAACAAAAAAATGAAAATGTAGATTACTTTTTTTGAACACATAATATTTTTACTTCAATCTTTGTACTGAAAGAACAAAAAAATGATATGATTCAACCTCAAACTCATTTGAATGTAGCTGATAACAGCGGAGCACGCGAACTGATGTGTATTCGAATCCTAGGAGCAAGTAATCGACGATATGCTTATATTGGTGACATTGTTGTTGCTGTAATAAAAGAAGCAGTACCAAATACGAACTTAGAAAGATCAGAAGTGATCAGAGCTGTAATTGTACGTACTTGTAAAGAACTCAAACGTAGCAACGGTATAATAATTCAGTATGATGATAATGCTGCAGTTGTCATTGATCAAGAAGGAAATCCAAAAGGAACTCGAATCTTTTGTGCAATCGCCCGGGAATTGAGACAATTAAATTTCACTAAAATAGTTTCATTAGCACCCGAGGTATTATAAGACGAAACCGTGAAATGAATAAATTATTCTGTGAATAAAATGGATTAATTAATGTATTTTATCTCACATATATCCCTTTTTTGTAGTAATTATTATAAGTATCAGAAGTAGCAATTATTAGATATATATCTAAGAGATAGATATAGATAGAAATCGAAATATAAAAAAGAAGTAAAAAAAAAGAGAAATAATAGAATAAAGGAGCATGTTGATTATATAGAAAGGAAGGGGCAAGAATCATTTTCGTTTACCATGGGTAAGGACACCATCGCTGACATAATAACCTATATACGAAATGCTGACATGAATAAAAAAGGAATGGTTCAAATACCATTTACTAACATCACAGAAAACACTGTAAAAATACTTTTACGAGAGGGTTTTGTTGAAAACGTCAGAAAACATAGAGAAAACGGCAAATATTTTTTAGTTTTAACTCTCCGGTATAGAAGAAATAGAAAAGGATCATATAAAAGTTTTTTAAATTTAAAACGGATCAGTACACCCGGTCTACGAATATATTCTAATTATCAAAGAATCCCTCGAATTTTAGGGGGCATGGGAATTGTAATTCTTTCAACTTCTAGAGGTATAATGACAGATCGAGAGGCTCGAGTAGAGAGAATCGGTGGAGAAGTTTTATGTTATATATGGTAATCTTTCTAACATCCGAATTCTATGAGAAACTTCTATCCATTTTTGTAAAAAAGATAAAAAAACGCAAGTTTTTAATATTATTTCACCCCTTATATAATAATATATAATAGTGAATGCGAGAAGGAGGTTTAACTGGAATTGGAAAAAAGGGGAACTCATGAAGATTTCATTACTAAATGAATAACTTCCCAAAGGTCTGTTTCAGGTTCCCTTATATAAATAATATAATAAATGCAAATTGGATTTTGATTATAGGCTATGTTTCCGAAAAAATTCAATGTACTTTTTATAGGTATACAATTGGGAAAGAAAAAAAGAAGTCATTTAATTAGGGCGTTTTTGAACTTCAACATTATTTTAGTGAGGAAGGCTACAATTAGAAGTTCGAAATTTAAGGAAACCTTATTTTCTTCCAATAATTTAATTTGGGATTAACTTATTAAGGAATGGCAAATATGAAAATAAGGGCCTCCGTTCGTAAAATTTGTGAAAAATGTCGATTGATTCGAAGACGGGGGCGAATTATAGTAATTTGTCCTAATCCAAGACATAAACAAAGACAAGGATAATATTTTCACAAACAGGGACTTTATAAAAATAAAAAATATAATATAGAAATTTATATTTTATATTTTATATTATTATTATTATATATATATTATAAATTATTATATTATTTTATATTCTATATTATTATATATTAATTATATATATTAATTATCGAGTTATTATAAGAAATATTGTTGATATTTCAATTGAAATAAAATATAATAAATATATAATTATTTAATATTAATTCTAAATAGAAAATAATTAATATAATAAAGAATATAATTCTAGTTAATAAAGGATATTTTTTTTTTTACATGAAATGGATATATCCATACCATATATCTTGGATTTATTTTTATGAAAAATTAAATTGAAATAATTAAATATGGCAAAACCTATACCTAAAAAGGGTTCGCGTAAAAATGGACGTATTGGTTCGCGTAAGCATACTCGTAAAATACCAAAGGGAGTTATTCATGTTCAAGCTAGTTTCAACAATACTATTGTGACTGTTACAGATGTACGAGGTCGGGTGATTTCCTGGTCCTCCGCCGGTACTTGTGGATTCAAGGGTACACGAAGGGGGACGCCTTTTGCCGCTCAAACCGCAGCAGGAAGTGCTATTCGAACAGTAACGGATCAGGGCATGCAACGGGCAGAAGTCATGATAAAAGGTCCCGGTCTCGGAAGAGATGCGGCATTAAGGGCTATTCGTAGAAGTGGTATACTATTAAATTTTATACGAGATGTAACACCTATGCCACATAATGGATGTAGATCTCCTAAAAAAAGACGTGTGTAAAACTAAAAATAAACATTGAAAAGATTTCAAGAGAACATGAAAAGATTTCAAGAAATAAACAAGTCAAGGATTTGATCAAAAGAATATATTACTATGGTTCGAGAGAAAATAAGAGTATCTACTCGGACACTACAATGGAAGTGTGTTGAATCAAGAATAGACAGTAAACGTCTTTATTATGGACGCTTTATTCTGTCTCCACTTATGAAAGGTCAAGCCGATACAATAGGCATTGCAATGCGAAGAGTTTTACTCGGAGAAATAGAGGGAACTTGTATCACATGTTTAAAATCAGAGAAAATACCACATGAATATTCTACCATAGTAGGTATTCAAGAATCAGTACATGAAATTCTAATGAATTTGAAAGATATTGTATTGAGAAGTAATCTGTATGGAACTCGGGACGCGTCTATTTGTTTCAAAGGCCCTGGATATGTAACCGCTCAAGACATCATTTTACCACCCTCTGTGGAAATCGTTGATAATACACAACATATAGCCAACGTAATGAAACCTATTCATTTTTGTATTGGATTAGAAATCGAGAGGAATCGTGGGTATCGTATAAAAACACTAAAAAACTTTCAAGATGGATGTTATCCTATAGATGCTGTATTCATGCCTGTTCGAAATGTAAATCATAGTATTCATTCTTATGTGAATGGGAATGAAAAACAAGAGATACTCTTTCTCGAAATATGGACAAATGGAAGTTTAACTCCTAAGGAAGCGCTTTATGAAGCCTCTCGGAATTTGATTGATTTATTTCTTCCCTTTTTACATGCAGAAGAAGATAACGAAAACAATCAACAAAAAGTTACTTTGCCCCTTTTTACTTTTCATGATATATTGGCTAAGACTAAACTAAGGAAAAATAAAAAAGAAATAGCATTGAAATCTATTTTTATTGACCAATTCGAATTGCCTCCCAGGATCTATAATTGTCTCAAAAGATCCAATATTCATACATTATTAGAACTTTTGAATAATAATCAAGAAGACCTTCTGCAAATTGAACATTTGCGGATAGAAGATGTAAAATATATATTGGACATTTTAGAAATAGAAAAACATTTTGCATCAATTTGAAATCTGTTGGGATAGGATTTTTTCATATATATATATATATATTTTTTAATATAATAAAGGTGAAAATATGTGATTTAAATCTTTAGAACAAATACATATATTCAGAAGAGACTTAAAATAGAATAGATGTATCTAGGGATAATTCATTTTGAAACGACTAATCCCTAGATACACAATCGACATGACATGATATTTTATTTCAAAATGGAATCAGTTTGAAAAATACCTAAAGTTAAGGATTTCTCAATAGGTAATGTTGCTCCAATACCTAACCAAAGGGCAACTACGGTACCAATCAAAAAGATGGTTGTTGCTACTGGACGCCGAAATGGGTTTTGAAATTTATTAACATTCTCTAAAAAGGGTACTGTTAATAATCCCGCGGGTACCGAAACCATTAAAAGAACGCCCAATAACTTATTGGGCACTGTACGAAGTATTTGAAATACGGGAAAGAAATACCATTCAGGTAGTATTTCCAAAGGAGTTGCAAATGGATCCGCGGGTTCCCCAATCATTGATGGTTCTAGAACTGCTAAGCCTACATTACAGGCAATAGTACCTAGAATTACTACTGGAAAAATATATAAAAGATCGTTGGGCCATGCGGGTTCTCCATAATAATTATGACCCATTCCTTTAGCCAATTTAGCTCTTAATACAGGATCATTCAAGTCAGGTTTTTTTGTTATTGGGATAGGTGAATTCTTATAGATCCATCCTCCGAAAGAACCGGATATGATAATTTTTCATCATCCGGCTCGAGCACTAATCAAAGATTTTTTAAAATGTATCTATAGAAAAAATGTATGTGTTATCCACACATATATTTCGATTCTACGTAAGAAAATAAATCCGATTCTCTTTTTTACGAAGTTACAATTATTTATTGAAAAAAAAAAAAATTGAAGTTCCTATTAAGTAAACTTTAGTAAACGCTCAATACCCAAGTAGGCTTTTCAAGTTGATAATGCTTTCTGGGTGATCTCAAACCTTGCAATTCTTATCCTGTTCAAAAAAAATCTTGGGACTTTTTATGTACAAAGGATTTACTTGTTACTAATATAATCTAACCCGCGTTCTTCTTTAGATCCACTTTTTTTAACTCCGATAATATAAAAAATCGAAGAAATGCATAAGAAATGAATGCAATTTCATACTATGTAAGTTTAGTGAAATACATAAGATATAATTCAGATTATACCACATCACTTATTTTACTGGATCTTACGGAGCCTGCTCATCCAAAATAAAATAGAGTCTGATCATAGAAAAGATTCTCTTCAAATAAAACCAGCCTACCCTCTCCTCTATAGGAACCTTTGTTGGTGGTTGGAAAAAAGACACATTTAATTGTAAATTTAAATGTGGCAGATGAGATAAAGTGATATATCTGCGTGGCCCAATCAATAGTTCAAGTCACACACTCCCATAATCCATTTTTCTTCGGAGAGTTCCCTTCAACTATTCGTATATGTAAAAAAAAAAATTAAATTTTTGTTAAGTTAAAGGGAAATATCCAAATACATGTCTTATTTTTTTAAATAATCCATATTTGTAGCAATGAAATTTATTCCTCCCCAAAATCAAAAATGATTTCGATTACAAATATCTATGATCCATCTTCATTATAAAGGACCTGAAATGCCTTGCTTACGTATCATTGAAAAGTGCATTAACATAAATACAGCAGTAAGAAGAGGTAATACAAAAGTATGCAAACTATAAAAACGAGTTAAGGTAGACTGTCCCACACTAGAACTTCCGCGTAATAACTCTACCAAAGACGATCCTATTACAGGAATAGCTTCGGGTACGCCTGTTACAATTTTAACTGCCCAATAACCAATTTGGTCCCAAGGTAAGGAATAACCAGTTACACCAAAAGATGCGGTTAATACAGCCAAAACTACACCCGTAACCCAAGTTAATTCGCGAGGTTTTTTAAAACCACCCGTGAGATACACACGAAATACGTGTAGGATCATCATTAAGACCATCATACTTGCCGACCATCGATGAACTGATCTTATTAACCAACCAAAGTTAGCCTCGGTCATTATATATTGAACAGAAGCAAAAGCTTCAGTAACGGTCGGACGATAATAAAAGGTCATAGCAAATCCCGTTGCTACTTGGACTAAAAAACAAGTAAGTGTAATTCCTCCTAAACAATAAAATATATTCACATGAGGAGGTACGTATTTACTGGTTATATCATCAGCAATCGCCTGAATTTCAAGACGTTCTTCGAACCAATCATAGACTTTATTGAGCATGGTAAACCAATGGAACCCCCCCCAAGAACCGTATATGAGAATTTCATCTCGTACGGCTCAAACAAAAATACCCCAATATTGGTTGTAGCGAAAACAAATATGTATAATAGAAAGTTTGAAACTTCTTTATTTAATCTAATACTATGATTATAATTTAATTTTTTCTGACGATAAGAAAAAACTAGAAATACAAAAGCTACTCTTTGGGGTTATAATGCCAAAATATCAAGTCGGCTCACTCATCTTTATCTTGATCTTTTCAGGCCTCTTGAATATTCTATATATTTACTTTCTTTTTTATTTGTGTGTAATGTGATTTTACTGCTGTCTTCTTTATTATTATTATTCTGAATTTTGATTATTGATAGGAATTCTCTTGTTAGGACCATATGAATCAATTAAAAAAAAAACATCAGATTCATACTATAACCACGATGATTCAAAAAAAACCTGAAATCTAAGTCCAAAAATTCCCTGAGTAAGAACTGCTGGATCATCACTTATTCAATGAATAAATATACTGAAAAAACAAAATTCAAAGAAACATTTGTTCTTTGATCAAAAAAAAAAGGTAAAGCTCCGGAAGCTTGAAAGGATTAAAATTATTCCATTTTTTTTGAAACTCTTTGAAAAGTTTTTTAAGTCCGGTTGCGAGGTCTAAATATTTAGTATGAATCATAGTTCTAATATTTTTAGAATCTATTTTCTATATTCCGTGCTTCAGATACTCGAATAAATATCGGACGGGATTAAACCATCTCTATCAAGATGACAGATCCTTTTTATGTTCTGTACTATCAATAGGATCCATTAAAACAAGTCACACACTCATATTCCGGAAATACAGAAACAAAAAAATTCCACGATCAAACTACCAAATACAAATGGAATAAGCTAACAAACAATAAGAAACCTAAATGTTTAACTTTCCTTTCTATTGAAAAACAAATAACTCGATTCTTGTGAATCTAATTCATAGAAATTCCGTCCAGTAAAATGGACGAATTATAAATCTCTAAAATAATAGATAGAAATATCGCAAATAGAGCCATTGCAACACCCATCAAAGGAGTAGTTCCCCACCCCGGAGCTACTTTACCATACTCTGAATTTAATGGTTTCAATAAATCCCCTACAACAGTTCGTCTTGGACCAGATCTAGAATTATCCTCAACGGTTTGAGTAGACATAAATAGTATTTTTTATTCATTGAGATCTGTTGACTTTGTATACTATTCCGCTGTAAATATAAGGATCTTATCCTATAGATCTATTGTGATCTTGAAACTTTAGAACTATAATAATGGAAACAGCAACCCTAATTGCCATCTCTATATCTGGTTTACTTGTAAGTTTTACCGGGTATGCCTTATATACTGCTTTTGGGCAACCCTCTCAACAATTAAGAGATCCATTCGAAGAACATGGGGACTAGTTGAAGTAATGAGCCCTCTATATATAGAGGGCTCATTACTTCAATTAAGATAATCCAAAATTATTTCATTTTTTCGTTGGAACTTTCGGGGGTTCTCTAAAAAAGATAGCGAAAAAAATAATTCCTAAAGTCGAGACTAAGAGGAATGTATAAACCAATGCTTCCATATATTTGATCGTGGTTTACAATTATAACTTTCATACCTGTTTGTTGGGGCTCATTTCCCCCTCAAAAAAAAGAATAAATACAATGATTTAAATCAAGATTTTTCTAGTTATCTATGTGAAATTCAAAATCATAACAAAAAAAGTAGAAAAGGAACAAAAGAATGTTCTATCAGACTACCTGTCTTCTTGTAGTTGGATCTCCAAGTTTTTGGAAGGTTCCAAATTCTACTTGAGCGTCTAAATCTGGGTCGATACCAGCAAAAACATCTCTGAACAAAGTTCTAGCACCATGCCAAATGTGCCCGAAAAAGAATAGCAAAGCAAATGAAGCATGTCCAAAAGTAAACCAACCCCTTGGACTGCTACGAAAAACACCATCTGATTTCAAAGTCGCACGATCTAATTCAAAAATTTCACCCAATTGAGCACGTCTAGCATATTTTTTCACAGTAGCAGGATCACTATAACTGACTCCATTAAGTTCGCCACCATAGAACTCAACAGTTACACCTACTTGTTCGACACTATATTTAGATTCTGCCCTTCGAAAAGGAACATCGGCTCTAACAATTCCATCCCCGTCTACCAAAACAACTGGAAATGTTTCAAAAAAAGTAGGCATACGCCGTACAAAAAGTTCATGCCCCTCTTTATCTCTAAAGATGGGATGTCCTAACCAACCGACAGCTATTCCATCTCCATTGTCCATTGAACCCGCTCTAAATAACCCCCCTTTTGCTGGATTATTGCCAATGTAATCATAAAAAGCTAATTTTTCGGGAATTTTAGACCAAGCTTCTGATAAATTTTGATTTTCGGCTAGTCCAGCACCAACTCTTCGATATATTTCTTGCTGGAAGTATCCCTGATCCCATTGATAACGAGTAGGACCAAATAATTCAATGGGAGTTGTTGCTGAACCATACCACATAGTTCCAGCAACGACAAAAGCTGCAAAAAAGACAGCAGCAATACTGCTGGAAAGAACGGTTTCAATATTTCCCATACGTAATCCTTTATATAGACGTTGGGGCGGACGCACACTAAGATGGAAAAGACCCGCTAATATGCCCAACGTTCCTGCTGCAATATGATGAGAAGCTATCCCTCCCGGAACAAAAGGATCAAAACCTTCCACACCCCACGCGGGATTTACGGATTGTATCCTTCCAGTTAGTCCATAAGGATCAGATACCCATATTCCAGGACCATACAATCCTGTTACATGAAATGCGCCAAAACCAAAACAAGCCACCCCTGCAAGAAATAAATGAATTCCAAAAATTTTGGGCAAATCCAACGAAGGTTTTCCAGTACGTTCATCACAAAAGATTTCGAGATCCCAATAAACCCAATGCCAAATAGCCGCTAAAAAGCACAAGCCCGAAAACACAATATGTGCTCCGGCCACCCCTTCGTAACTCCAAATACCCGGATTCGTTATAGTCCCTCCTGTGATATTCCAACCGCCCCACGAATTGGTTATTCCTAAACGAGTCATGAAAGGTATAACGAACATACCCTGTCTCCACATTGGGTCAAGAACAGGGTCAGAGGGATCAAAAACTGCTAATTCATATAGAGCCATCGAACCGGCCCAACCAGCAACCAGAGCTGTGTGCATTATATGAACAGAAAGCAAACGGCCTGGATCATTTAATACAACAGTATGAACACGATACCAAGGTAAACCCATGAAAATACCCCTTATATCAACAAAAAATAGACACTATGTAACTTTATTGCACTGGAAAAAATTATACTATGCACTCTAGCCTTTCTGTAGATTATCTAGGAAAAAGGATTAAAAGTTGTTCTAGTTTTTTAGTAATAATGGAACAATCCTATTTGTAGAAATAAAAAGAAACAGATTTATTCTATACCCGATAAGTAACAATACGCAATGGTGGGAAGACGAGAGGGGTTGACAATTTTATCTATGAATATTTAAATAAGTAAATGCAGACATATTCGTTTATCACCCCAATAACCCATTCGTAACAACTTTACTTTATTTAGTATTCCTTTTTCTTTAGAAAAATGCAATATAATAAAAGTAAATCATTTTTAACATGGTAAGCTAATTCTTACGTTTCCACACTAAAGTGAGATATATGACTTTATTTTTTTCTCCATTTTATGCCCATTGGTGTTCCAAAAGTACCCTTTCGAAGCCCAGGGGAAGAAGATGCATCTTGGGTTGATATATAGTGCGACTTGTCAGATATAGTAGGTCATATGGTTTTTACCCGTTTTCTCCCCCGATCGAGATATCCTCTCTTTCACCCCCAAAAGAGAATGATGAAATCATAAAAAATTTGGAGCGTGAAATGTAATGAAGTATAATTCGATTGATTTTTTGGTTTTTAGAGGGGATATCCAGATTCTTATTCTAAATTATTCATAATTTATGGTTGGCTCGATTGGACCAATAAAATAAAGTACCCAGGCTCTGTTTAGAAAAAAACCAATTGGTAATATATCTACGATCACCACTTCGATCATATCATATATTTTACAGAAAACATAAAAAAAGATATTAAGAAAAGAAAGAAGTTATAACAAAAAGATATAGTATTGTAATATTTGTCCTATATGTGCAAATCCAAATCGGGCAGATCTTTACTCAGAGTAGAAACGAAACCTAAAAAAATGGAAAAAGTCCATTCAGAAACAAGAAAATTACATTGTGATTGGGATTCAATCTCGATGAAAGCAATACATCAATGAGAAGTTAGTTCAATAAAATGAGTATAGTATTATTTTCTTTAAAAGTTTGAAGAAGTCCATTCTGAAAAGAGAAAGAGGTTCAAAATCGACACATTGATTCCTTTTTTTATTATATGATTTTTGGTGAACTGTATGCATCAAAAGGCGCATGTACGGCTCTTAAGGAAAAAAAAGGAATCCTAATCAATCGACTTTATCGAGAAAGATTACTTTTTTTAGGTCAAGAGGTTGATAGTGAAATATCGAATCAACTTATTGGTCTTATGGTATATCTCAGTATAGAGGACGATAATAAAGATTTGTATCTGTTTATAAATTCTCCGGGAGGGTGGGTAATCCCCGGAATAGCTATTTATGATACTATGCAATTTGTACAACCAGATGTACAAACAGTATGTATGGGATTAGCCGCTTCAATGGGATCCTTTATTCTGGCAGGAGGAGAAATTACCAAACGTTTAGCATTCCCTCACGCTCGGCGCCAATGATTCTTTTATTTGAGAATATATATAAAGACTATACCTTCGCCATAAAAACATTTAATAAGTAATAATAGCATGGTATTTCGAATTCCATATGAAAATTTAGGTTTTTTAAACCATTCGATTCTATATAGAAAGAGTAGTATGAAAAAGAGGGTATTTACAATTTTATCTGATCTATCAGGAACCTAGTTAAATTTGAGTGTCACAGACTTTTTTGTTTTTTTCATACCAGAAAGCTTTTAACAATTTTTATTTAAATTAGAAGAAAACATAACATATGAAAAAAAAGAAACTTTCGGATTGTTGAATAACAAACAAAATTAAATAAAAAAAACAACGGAACCCTCATAGTATTTTGAATTCTATTCAAAAATAAAAAAGAAAATTGGTTACTGTATTGTTTATTATTATTATTTAAGGATCTGGATCCAAAAAACCCAGTAGATTTTTTACTTCTTTTTTCTTTTTTTTTTTTTTGATGGAAGAAAAAAAATTCATAGAAGAAAATACTCTATCTATAGAGGAAAAAAAGAAATTACATACGTGGAAAAGCCGTATGCATCAATACGTATAAAATGCTTGTACGGTTATGGAATCTTATTTTTGCTCATTATTTTTCTTATTTGTATTTATCGCTTATCCCCTTTCTTTAGGGAATAAAGAAAATCTTTACCAATATAGGATAAATCATTATCAAAATCTTTATCAAGATAAGGGAAACACTTATTAAATTATACAATCAGGGTAATGATCCACCAACCCGCTAGTTCTTTTTATGAGGCACAAGCGGGAGAATTTATCCTGGAAGCAGAAGAACTACTGAAAATGCGTGAAACTATCACAAGGGTTTATGTACAAAGAACAAGCAAACCTTTATGGGTTATATCCGAAGACATGGAAAGGGATGTTTTTATGTCAGCAGCAGAAGCCCAAGCTCACGGAATTGTAGATCTTGTAGCAGTTGAATAAAAAATGGATGGCAAACATTATTATAAAAAATACAGGATTTTAAATTTCATTTTTTAATCTTCTTACTTGAATTTGAATATAGTATCTCTAAAAATTAATCTATTAATAGAATATAAGTAATTCGGGGTTAGGATAGATCTAAACCTCCTCATTATTATATATTATATATATATACAACTTACCATGCCAACTATGAAACAACTTATTAGAAACACAAGACAGCCAATCCGAAACGTCACAAAATCCCCAGCTCTTCGGGGATGCCCTCAGCGCCGAGGAACGTGTACCAGGGTGTATGTGCGACTCGTTTAAATCATATAGTAAGAAAAAACCCATTTAATTTTTTTTAGTATTGGCGATCAGTTAAGATAGTGTGAATGGACTTTTTCCATTCACACTATCTTTAATTATATATACATTCCTTTACATTCTTCTATCATGTATCAAATTTATGGTTTTGATTGGTGGTGCAAACCCAATAATATTAATTTGCAATTTAAGATGAGAAATACTTTACCATTGGTAACAAATATTAAGTTATCCATTAAGCGGAGAAAGTACTATTGCAATTAAAGATAAATTTTGTCCTTAATGAATTTTACACGAACGGAATAAGAGGGTCAGCTACCCAGCAAATTTTCAAAATAAAATACCGTTACTGTATAACTAGATTTCGTTGTGAAAAAACCTATTTACTAGATATTGGATGGGTAGAGCCAAAGAATGTGAACTGTACAAGTTAACAATAAAATGGATTAAATGAATAAAAATAAAAAAAAAAGGCTCCGGTGTATAGAGAGGACCTAACTGTTTCTAAAAAAATCGTAGAAACGATGGAACCCACCATTTTTTTTATCTATGTCCTATTTCATTTACTATTACTATGTTTTTTGATACCTAGTATCAATACAATTTCTTATTTTGAGGTTCAATATTTCGAAAAATATAAAAAAATCGTGGTTGGGGAGGTTATAGTAGCAAGAGCCATTGGAATTTTTTTTTTATACATTGGAAGAATCCATTTTTGTTATTAATAGACCAGGAAGAAGAAAAGAATAACTGAAAGAAAAAAATAAAATAGTTGTTCATCAAAGTTTCATTTATTCAATGAACAGAATTAAACGAGGATATATAGCTCGGAAACGGAGAACAAAAATTCGTTTATTTACATCAAGTTTTCGCGGAGCTCATTCAAGACTTACTCGAACTATTACTCAACAGAAAATTAAAGCTTTGGTTTCAGCTCATCGGGATAGAGATAGGAAAAAAAGAGATTTTCGTGGTTTATGGATTAGTCGAATAAATGCAGTAATTCGAGAGAATCCAAAAGTATATTATATTTATAGTAATGTTATATATAATATATACACCAGGCAATTGCTTCTTAATCGTAAAATAGTTGCACAAATAGCTATATTAAAAGAGAATTGTATTTTTATGATTGCCAATGATATCATAAAAACCAAAAATCCCCCTAGACGTTACTTCGGGAAGGTATAGAATATAAATTTTTATATTTGGATAGCTTTATCATATGATAAAGCTATCCAAATATAAAACCACGCTTTATAAATAAAAAAAAAAAAATTATTCTTCGTCACCAATTATTCTTTTTTTTTTATTATCTTTTTTCTTACAACATAAAAACCCAAATGGAATTGTCATAGTTTTCGAACAAAACATCAATCTATGTGTAATTTGAATCTAAATTCAAATTGGATTTCGAATTTTAAATTTCTATTTTTTTTTTTTTTAAAGTAGTAGTTCTATCGGTCGACTCGTTTTTTTCAAATTGTTTTTCATTATTAAGAAAAGGTAACGAAGATAAAATACGAGCTTGTTTTATAGCAATCGTAATTAATCGTTGTTGTTTTAAGGTCAATCTATTTACGCGTCTTGATAATATTTTTCCTTGTTCACTAATAAATCGACTAATTAAACCCATGTTTTTATAATCAATTCTGTCCCCCGATTGGATCGGGGGCAAACGCCTACGAAAAGATCGCTTGGATTTAAGAAAGAGTCGCTTAGATTTTTCCATGGTTTGTATATTCCTGTTCCAAAAATCACATATATTACAAGAAAGTTTTTTATTCTTAATTTTTTTAATATATGTTGTTATATAATGATATATGTATATAATTTAACTAAAAATCAACTAAACTATAAATTATAGAATATATATATATAGAAAGATAGATATATATAAAGATATATAGATAAATACTAAAAATAGATCATTTTACATGTTATATTCCTTTGGCTGAAAAGGTAACACACAAGCTATCCATTTTCTCTATTTTTTTCTTTCGGCGTGAATTTTATGTTTGCAACAACGGGAACAGAATTTTCTCAATTCCAATCAACTAGGCGTATTGTGTCGATTCTTTTGAGTAATATATCTAGAAATACCCGTTGATTCCTTATTAACACTCTTTTTATCACAACCGGTACACTCCAAAATAACTGTTACTCGCATATCTTTACCCTTGGCCATGAACCTCCTTTGGGTTTTTAATTCACTTAACTCTTCCATTTTAGGATTCGAATCTAAGAAGAAGAAAAGAAAGAAAAAAAAATAGAAATTAATAATTGGAAATCCAATTATGTTATGAAAGATTTCGTTCCAATTAATAATTAATATTAATATAGTAGAAAAATAATACAATGATCTCGAACTAGATTTAATTTCGAATTGTAATACAGTATTTGAGTTTTTTAAGTATTTTTTAGAATATTGTTGCCCCACCCTATCAATTCCATTTCGATTTCTGGTTTCACTCTATTCTAAATCGAAATGGAATTGAATTATTAATTCAATTCCATTGAACCCTGGACCAGATCCCAACTTTAACTCCGAATTTCAATGAGGCAGAATTAACCTTTATTCTTTATCTTTCCTAACTTATTCTATTACAATTTTCAAAAAGAAGAAATCAAAAAGAGGAGATTAATTACATATATTTAATTGGATCTATAATTTTCTTCATCCCTTCCCGTGTCAATAACTAGAATGAAAAAAAGGGGAATATCAATGCATCTGGAAAAAAACGATTGATCTCTATCAAGAGACCTGCCAAAGCCCCGAACCATAGAGTACTTACTACTGGTGCCACGGAAAGATATGTTTTTAGATCTCGCATTTCAAATCCTCCTTTATTAAGTATTATATATATATATCTATATAGAATATTGTTTATTCTTATTCTATGGAATAATATTTCTTTTATTTTTAAAATATTTTTTATTTTTCATATTTGATTGTATATTATAGTATAGGAAACTATAAAAACGGCAGAATAATATATAAATATATGTATATAGATATATCAACAGAGAAAATTAAAATGTGGAAAACAAGACAAAGATTCTTTACAATAACACTAGAAACAAATCGAAAAGGGATGTAGCGCAGCTTGGTAGCGCGTTTGTTTTGGGTACAAAATGTCACGGGTTCAAATCCTGTCATCCCTATCCCTAACTATTACTTTTCTACGATATTCCTTATTATATGAGCAATAGAACGGGACCAATTGAAGAAGAATTCCAATTGGACATAAATACTTAATATCTATATGTATATATATATAGATATTAATATATTGATTATAGTATATATATATATGCTAAATGTATTAGGATCATCTAAAATAATTTATGAAAACAAAGCGCTCTTAGTTCAGTTCGGTAGAACGCGGGTCTCCAAAACCCGATGTCGTAGGTTCAAATCCTACAGAGCGTGATGGTTCAAATCCTACAGAATGCGATTCTAGTATTGTTAGATTGAGAATTACACTGAAATAATTGAACTATAGTTGAAAATATTAATTTTATCCTTGTGTATTAGGATTAAAACAAATAAATAGGGAATCCATAAACAAAATAGACATTAATTAAAGATCCAACTGATCACCTCGTCGATATTGTAAATATGCAGTTACAAATAATCCAGCCAAAGTAATAGGAATTAAACCTAACACGATTCCAAATAGAAAAACTTCAATCATTTTTTTTGTTCGAAAGGTAAAAAGAAAGGTAATATCTATCCTTAAATATTAATCTATATTGATCATGAATCTCAATGACCGAGAATTGTAAATTGACATAGTAAGGAACTATAGAATATCTTATCCTCAAATTTACAATAAATTTCCAAATTACAAATCAAATAAGTCGTATTTTACTCAGACCAATAAAAAGAGCTAAAGTTATAATTAAAACCGCTAGTAAAAAACCGAAATAACTAGTTATAGTGGACATATAGAAGCTAAATGAAATATGTTCTTTTTATACATATGTTTCTAAAGCACTTCCCTAAATTTCCATTTTTTTTTTGAGAAAAAAAAAGATAAGCAAAAATACTACTTGAAAGATACAATTGAAAATGGAAGATTCATCAATAAATTATTAAAGACGACTAAAAAGAAGAAATAGAGTGACATAATTAAGAAAAAAATTCATCATCTGTGACATCTACCCATCCTGTGATTCCAAATCAACAGACTTATTAATCACCTCATGAATTGAGTAAACAAATCGAATGAAAATATTTCGTAGAATTCTATATATATTTAGAGTAGAATTCTATTTCGATTAGAAAAAAGAATTAATATTAAAACAAAAACAAAGAATAAGAACTTTGTTATTTCAATTGTTATTTCAACTTCCCCAATTAAAAATTAATATAGAATCAAAAGAAAAAATATCTTCAACAGCCACAAAAAGTCTATTTATAGATTTGGCATCTAATTGAATTATAGAAATAAAAAATATCCTTTATGAATTATAAGAACCCCATAATTTGTCGTATTCGAATTTTAATTGATCCTGAGTTTATAGTCCGAAACTAATAATGTAAAGAGCCTTCATTTTAAACTATTACTATAAAAATTTACTATAAAAAATTTATTTTTTATCGGATTTTTGAAAAATTTTCTATCGGATTTTTGAATACATCGAGACAACCGATGAAGAAAGCACTTCTCTAGTACTTTATTTCGCCACTGATTGTGAAATTTCATTGCTCTGTTAGAAGAAGGATAGCTATACTGATTTGGTATACTCAAAAGACACCGTTGGTACAAAATGGACGATCTAACAAGGATTACATTTCAGTAAATTTCGACTTACTGATCTAGTCGTTTATGGAATCGATCCCCCTTTTGACTGTACAAGAATATGTGGAGTTCAACATGTCTGGAAGCACAGGAGAACGTTCTTTTGCTGATATTATTACCAGTATCCGATACTGGATTATTCATAGCATTACTATACCCTCCCTATTCATTGCAGGTTGGTTATTTGTCAGCACGGGTCTAGCTTACGATGTATTTGGAAGCCCCCGCCCAAACGAGTATTTTACAGAGAGCCGACAAGGAATTCCATTAATAACTGGCCGTTTTGATCCTTTGGAACAACTCGATGAATTTAGTAGATCTTTTTAGGAGGCTCCAATGACCATAGATAGGACCTATCCAATTTTTACAGTACGATGGTTGGCTGTTCACGGACTAGCGGTACCCACTGTTTCTTTTTTGGGATCAATATCAGCAATGCAGTTCATCCAACGATAAACCTAATTTGAATTATAGAGCTATGACACAATCAAACCCAAATGAACAAAATGTTGAATTGAATCGTACCAGTCTCTACTGGGGGTTATTACTCATTTTTGTACTTGCTGTTTTATTTTCAAATTATTTCTTCAATTAATAGAAGAAATGGGACATAGTAAATAAATAATATCTATCTATCTATAGATAAACTCTTTTATTCCATTCGGAAGGATATCATTTCATAATTATCTATGACTGTTTATGTCTTTAGCATGACTGACTACTTGATTAAATGTGGAGGAAAGTGGGATAAATGGCCGATACTACTGGAAGGATTCCTCTTTGGATAATAGGTACTGTAACTGGTATTCCTGTGATCGGTTTAATTGGTATTTTCTTTTATGGTTCATATTCCGGATTGGGCTCATCCCTGTAGTAATCGTATTAATTGGGTTTTCGAAATGAAAGCGTAAGAACTCAACAGGGATCCATTCTAATTCGTCAAAGAAAAAGTGGATCCTTGCTGAGTTCTTAATAATTCGAATTTTTTTTATTCATATTTTTTATTCATATAAATGACTAAACAGATAACTTTTTCCGATGTTTCAAAAAATTCCATTTCCCTTTTTTTTTACAAGGTTCTAAGTTGTAAAAAATCAAAACAAAGATTATTAATATAATATTTTTTTATAATATTTCTATTTCGTATAATATTTCTATTGCGACACAAACAATATATAGGAATTGGACTCTAGGAAAAGAAAAAAAATCCTCCTAGCGTCCCATTTCCCTTATTTTGCTTAAAATTATCTGTCTATATTTATATTTTTATAATATTTCTATTGCGACACAAACAAATAGGAATTGGACTCTAGGAAAAGACAAAAAATCCCTCCTAGCGTCCCATTTCCCTTATTTTGCTTAAAATTATCTGTCTATATATATATTATGTGTCTATATATATATATTATGTTTAGTATCGAATCCAATTTTCTTATATTTTACAATAGAAAAATATTTCTATAATAGAACTCTCTATTATAATTATAGAAATTGAAAATCCAAAAAAAAACAGTGACATAATATTCAAATTTATTTTGGCATTGGAAAAAACAAAAAAACAAAATTAAATAGTCTTCCTGACAATATTCATACTCGAACTTTATTTGTATTACGTTACAAGCAACTCTTAAAATATGGTATAAAAAGACTATACAAAAGCAAAGATCCTTTCATAATTTTTTTGATTTATATTATACTTATATTATAGTTATATTATACTTATATTATAGAGAATAGAATTACATAAATTATCAACAAAAAAATTTAGTTATTTTTACGAGTTTAATATGTTGATAAATACGCGGGCCTAGAAATTCATTTCGGACAATTGAACCTTCTCAAATTGTTTCTTCTTAAGAACTAAAAAGATTTGTGCTAAAATAATGGATGACAAGAAGAACAACAGACCTTGGACACGTAACGGATCTTGAAGTACTATTTCCGCATCCCCCTGACCAAATCCACCCACATTAGGATTACTTGTTAATGGCTGATCCAGTTTGATAGATTCACCTTCTGAAACAAGAAGTTCTGGTCCTGCAGGTATAATATCAATCACTTCACGTCCATCCAATGCATCCACTATAGTTATTTCGTATCCCCCTTTTTCTTTCCGTATGATTTTTTTTACCATACCTGCTGCTGTAGCATTATACACATTATTATTACTCTTGCTCCCGTCGAGATAAATCTGACCCCTTCCCCTGTTCCCGCCTACGTATATGGGATATTTTAAGAAATGAACATCTCTCTTAGTAGTGGGATCCGGGGAAAGTATAGGAAAGGTGATTTCATTATATTTCTGACCAGGAACGGGGCCTACCACAATAATATTTTTTTTTGTAGGGCGGTAGTTTTGAAAAGACAGATTACCTATTTTTTCTTTAATCTCAGGCGAAATACGATCTGGGGGTGCCAATTCAAAGCCTTCCGGTAAAATAAGAACAGCCCCCACATTCAAAGCCCCCTTTTTACCATTAGCAAGAACTTGTTTCACTTGCATATCATAAGGAATTCGAACAACTGCTTCGAATACAGTATCTGGAAGTACCGCTTGTGGAACCTCAATATCTACGGGCTTATTAGCTAAATGGCAATTGGCACAGACAATACGACCGGTTGCTTCTCGCGGATTTTCATAACCCTGCTGTGCAAAAATGGGATATGCATTTGAAATGGGTGTTCGAATTATTATATATATCATGATCGATATGGAAATGGATCGAGTAATCTCTTCCTTTATCCAAGAAAAAGCATTTCTAGTTTGCATGGTCTAATCATTGATCCTGAAAATTTCTACAATAAGATTAGGTAGGTCACTCACATAGTTTCCTATCCAAGATGAGGAACCCCTTTAATTAAAAAGGGGATTAAAAAGAAGGAAAAAAAAAGTAAAGTTATCTAAAAAAAACTTTAAATTTAAATTGGATAGGTGGATCGTTTTTCCAGTCAGTCATTCATTGAATGATAAATTACTACAAGTGATGGAGATACGCGATTTAAATAACGGAAAATAAAATATTTTAAAATAGTATCTAAAATAACTGGAAAAGTGGAAACAAGACCAGATATTATTTGATCATTTTGAGCAAATCCAAAATCTTTATAGACGAAACCAATCATTAGTTCCCAACCATGGGTTGAATGGAATCCTATACATAAATCAGTTAATAGAAGAATAGAAAAAGCTTTTATTGTGTCACTTAAATTATATATAAATTCTCGAACCCAAGAGTTAATAAGAACAAGTTCTTGATTACCAAGAATGGAATAACCACTTAGAATAAAGAAATATATTATATTTGTCGAGAAGTTCAAAATCGTATTGATACGATCTTCGTTGTGCGTTTTGATTAATTGGATTGTTTCTTTATAGATTCCGGTACGAAGGTTTTGTAAATGTGTTTCCGGACATTCCTTTAACATTTCATCTAAAAAAAAAAGTTCCTCAAATTCTATGAATTTTTTTAGAATACTATTTTCGTGAATCTCATTCAAGAAAATTTCGGATTGCCTAGTATTCCACCAATTAATAAACCAAGATTCAATACTTTTCTTAAATGTGAATGATATACACCAGGGCAAAAAGACTATGGATGTAAGATATAGAAGAGGAATGAATGTTTTCTTTTTTGTCATTTTTCTTTTCGTCTTTAATAAACTCAACGTCATCTCATTCGTCAACTCTATATTATAATAATTTCTATCAAACATAAGTTCTATTAAAAGTTATAGAGCTTATATATTCTCTCATTTTTTTTACTTGCAATTCGGGAGTTAGTCCTTGCCTTATTTAATTTATAAAGAATACATAAATAGAATAAGAAATCGAAAGAATTCACTGTCAATTCAAATGAAGAAAAAAATATTGTTTTTGAAAGGATATCAATTGCTAAGATTTGAAGAGAAAATTATTACTTTTCATGAATACACGAAAGAGCACTTTGGGTTATGAATATAATAGTAGGATTTCGAAACCAAAGAACGTCCCATCTATACAAATCGAAATATTTTGAAAAAAAAAAAGGTTTTTTTTTTTCAAAATATTTCAATCGGTACACGAAATAAATAAGGACAATTCTGAAGCTTTTTGTGCAATTTAATTTCAAGTTAAGTCCAATTCTCGTCAGTACAAAAGTGGTACACCCAAAAACATAGATAATTCAGCAGCTTTATCTGCAATTTCTAGTGGAGTCAAATTATCTTCAATACGAGTCAAGGGAATAAACCCCTGTTCTATGGTTTCCATATAAACAAGACTCTCATAAGTAAGGGTACGAGTAAAAATACCTCCTTCTATAACTCCTGTTATTATTCTGATGGATTGAATCTCTTTCATAGGTACTTCGAGAATAATACGACGATTTTTTCCAGGAAATCCCCAACGAAAAAAACACACTTTTCTCTTTTTTTTATCGAAGATATCATAACCACCACCTACATCCCAAAAAATAATGCACCACAAATAAAAACTAATAAAGAGACCCGCCATTCCATAGAAAGACATTGTGGCCCCTTGTGGAATAAATGGAAAATCAATAATTTCCTCAAAAAAAATGAAAAAAATCCATACCAATATAACTGGAAATTGCAACCAATAACAACCCCAATGAACCTAAAAAAATGATAAAAGCCCAAAAAAAATTGCTTATTTTTCGAGACTCCGTTATGGAATAAACCAGTAGATGGTCTAATCTCAGTAATATATTCATTAATCTACTTTAGTAGAATTTCATCGTATTGCTTCCAGATCTAAAAAAAGTTATGAAATTTGTTCCTACTTACCGTATCTAAAAAATCTTGTTTTTTTGAACATAAAGAAATAAAGAAGCCATTGCAATTGCCGGAAAAACTAGGCCCACTAAAGGAACAAAAATGGAAGGAAAGTTTATCATAAAATGGGTACCTCGATTTACTATTTGTACCTTATAAAATAAATATTATTGATTTTTTTTTTATTTTTCTTTCTTATTTATATTGTTATAAAGATAGTATATAATCACTAGAATTACTATATGGTTATACTAAGTATATAGGAATTCGAGTGATTCTAGCTAAGCCAATATATATCATAATATAATATATATTTATCTTATGGAAATAAGGCATAGCCAAAAATTATTATTTTTCAGTCAAAGAAAAGAAATTATGGAATTGAAATAACTCACTCAGAACTCCCTTTAAAAGATAACGCGGTACGATTGAATCGAATAAGCCCTTATGGAATAAATATTCAGCTGCTTGTAAATCTTCGGGTACTGCCTTATTCAATGTTTGTTCAATTACTCTTTTACCCGCAAATGCAATATAAGCATTTGGTTCGGCAATAATGATATCCCCCAACATGCCAAAACTAGCTGTCACCCCGCCAGTAGTAGGAGATGTAAGTATCGATACATAGAATAACTTTTTATTTGTTTGATAATCATATAAAGCAGAACAGATTTTAGCCATTTGCATCAAGCTCAAACTTCCTTCTTGCATACGCGCCCCTCCAGATGCACATACCAGAATAAGAGGTAAAAGTTGATTGGTAGCATATTCTATCAAACGGGTGATTTTCTCACCTACTGTGGATCCCATACTACCCCCCATAAACTGAAAATCCATAATTCCAATTGCTACAGGAATACCATTTAGTTGACCTGTACCTGTTTGAACAGCCTCAGTTAATCCCGTTTTTCTTTGATAAGAATCAATACGATCTTTATAAGGTTCCTCTTCTGAATGAAATTCAATGGGATCCTGAGAAACCATGTCTTCATCCATAGGATTCCAAGTACCCGGATCAATCGAAAGTTCGATTCTATCAGAACTGCTCATTTTCAAATGATATCCACAGTGTTCACAAATATTTATTTTGGATTTAAAATTTTTTTTATAATTTAATTCATAACAATTTTCGCATTCAATCCACAAATGCTTATATTGTTTACTTTCATCGAGATTATTAGAACTTTCACCTATCCGAGAATTTTTATTATTTGTATCATTCGTGCTAGTTATTATACTAGAACTAGAATTCTCACTTTCACTACAATTTCTGCCCTTACCAAAAATGTAACTATAAAAATAACTGTCATTGTATTTGTCACTATCACCTAAAATGAAACTATCAATACAGATTTGAGAATGAAGATAACTATCAATGCAACTATTAATGTTATTATTCCAACTAAATTGAGTATCATACATGTAATGATCGTCATCATTCTTAGAAACATTATTCAGATAGCTAGAAAAAAAACATTCCTGTTCACTTAAAAAAGCCAAAGTTTGATTTTCAATATTTAAAAATATTGAATAATTTTTCCTTATATACCTAAGTAGAAAAGTTTTATCGGATAGGAAATTCTGGATGTTACTTACACTTACTAAATTCATATATGTAATCTAACTTTCCTATTATTCAACATTGAATTTTACTATTATTTTTAAATAGAGTTTTTTCCTCTATTTACAAAAAAATATAATAAATGTATAGTCATTGGATGAAAAAGAAAATCAAATAAATATTCCATTTTTAATATTATATCTCATTCTTTACTATCAAAAAATGTATATAAATCAAATAACTAGGATTCGTAACTGATAATAATAAAGAGCGGGTCGGTATTTAAAATGATAATAAAATCCAAAATATTAAATAAATTCTTTTTTATAATTTTAAAAATCACCTCATTGGGGGTAATGTATTTATAAGTCCAATTACTTACTTCACTTAGTAACTATTCTTTTTCTTTTTCCTATATTCTATCTTTTATCTCTATCCATTTTTTCATTTTGTTTTGAATATCGATATTAATTTCATTTCATTTTTTAGCTATGATTTGATTTACATTCGATATAAACAACAAGAAATAAAGGATTAGGTATGAATATAACAAAAGAGCGGGGGGATAAAAGATAAAAAAAAAGAGTTTTTAAAATCTATATACAAGTCATCCACACCCCTCTACCCCTCTTTTTTTTTATTTCATTAATTGAATTTCGTTTGTTGATTCGAGCTAAGTTCCATAAAAACACCTGCCTTTTTTGAAATATCCTGAACAGTTCCTGTAGGTTGAGCGCCTTGTTCAAGGAAATATAGAATAACAGGAATATTTAAATAAGTTTGATTCTTTATTGGATCATAATAACCCACTTTCCGAAGATCTCGCCCCTCTCTTCGGGATCGAACATCGATTGCAACGATTCGATAAACGGCTCATTGGGATAGATATAGATGAATAATGCACCCCCCCTAGAAACGTATAAGAAGTTTTATCCTCGTACGGCTCGAGGAAATTTTAAATTATATGTATGTAAATAATTATGATGTCAAATAAATCAAAAAAATCATCAAGTCAATTAAACTATGACTTAAGTATTTTTCTTTATGAAAAAGAAAAAAAACAACTCCTCATATTTGTAACCCCATAACTCAAATTGGATAATTCTCAAATAACTAAAACGAAAACAAAGCCTTTAGCTATTTATCTATTTCATTTATTGAGTGGTCTCTACCCCCTTTTCTTGCCCGTATTTCGTTTCTTTATAATTTTTTTTTTTTTTTTTTTTTTAATAGAATGTATGAGACAATTTGAAAATGGTATTTACTTGTTCCATGATCTTTTAGCTTTTATTTGAATCATTGGGTTTAGACATTACTTCGGGAATCTTAAATCTTTTCAAAAAAGGCAGCAACATACCATTTTTTTTTTCTCTGAAAGAATCATACAAAAGGTTAATTCCCGCGGATAAACTTTTGATCTAAATAGTTTTACTAATTCCAACAATTTTTTTGAACCTTGCTCAAATTGGATCCTTTCGATTTTTCTATCAAAAATTGACTTACGAAGTTGTTCTAACTTATTAATTTTCACTAACCTTAGATACTTGCCCCTGAGAAATGAAAAACTCGAGCTCCATCATGTACGATTTACATCATCAACCCCTTTTCCGCCCCCAAAACAATAAGTTCTAGTGGAACAGAACAAATGATGTCGAGCCAAGAGCATATGGATTTCTATATACTAGAAAAAAAATGGCGGATGTAAGAATCCACAGCTAATCTAATCAAGTCTTTCAAGTCGCACGTTGCTTTTTACCACATCGTTTCAAACGAAGTTTTACCATAACATTCCTTTAGCTTGGATCCAGTATGTAATTGATTCAATTATATGGAATCGTGAATAGTCATTGATTCAATCGATACATAATAATCGATCCTTTTTACGTCTCGGTTTTTCTTCTATAATAACGAAAACCTTTTTTTTTAATCAAGACGTAAAAAAATGAAAATTAACTCAATATTGTATCAATAAATTTTCGACTCTATTTTTGTAATTTGTAAAGTAGAAAAATTGGGAATTTATTGAAAAAAAAAAAAAATTATATTTATTATATCTATAGTTATATAGATATATAGTTATCCACAATATATAGTTATCTACAATCATTACATTTAAAAGAAAGGAAAAAACTCGACTTGTTTTTAAATTTACATTTTAGACAGCAAGTCGATTTAAATTAGAGACGAATAATTCAAAAAAAAGGGGGGCGGAGGATAATATTTATCCTGATATAAAATTTGTATTCAAATATGATATACATCATGAATGGATATCATCTGGGACGGAAGGATTCGAACCTCCGAATAGCGGGACCAAAACCCGTTGCCTTACCGCTTGGCCACGCCCCATTTTCGATTTGACACTAATAAACACTATTATTGATATTGGTTTTTCGTCAATTCCAGTTCAAAAATTTCTATCGAAAAATTTGTTGTTAGGATTTTTATATGCGTATATCTATCTATATATATAGTATAAAACTCAATTTATTGATCATTACATAAAATTCAATTAAGATATTGTATAGAAGTATGATTTCTTCTATTTTTGATTTAAGAATCAAAAGATTTTGAACTGGATAAGTTCAAATCAAAGAAGGATTTTGGAAGGTCTTATCTTATTTGATTCTTTTTTTTTTTAGTTTTATTCATAAATGAATATTAATTTATTGTATTTTTTATTTATTGTATTTTTATTAATATATATATAATAAAAAAAAAATAAAAATGAAAATTCTAATACAAAAAAAGTAAATTTTATTTTCTTAAAGAACAAAATGTTTGTTATGCTTAATATCTTTAGTTTGGTCTGTATTTGTATTCACTCCGTACTTTATTCAAGTAGTTTTTTCTCGGCGAAATTGCCCGAAGCCTACGCTTTCTTGAATCCAATTGTAGATATTATGCCAATAATACCTCTACTTTTTTTTCTCTTAGCTTTTGTTTGGCAAGCTGCTGTAAGTTTTCGATGAGATCTTTAATTTGAGTAATGTCTTACAAAAAATTAAGAATTTCTTAGAAAACTAAAATTCGAACATTTTCTAAATTTATAAGATCAGATAAGTCTTACAGTGTCAATTCTCAATTTCAATATTCAAATTTTTTGGTATATACAAAAAAATACGGACCATCTCATCATCTACATTTTTTAATTGAGAAATCCGAATCCTATTATTCGATTGGAACCCACCATTAATATCATACCTAGATTGCAGATATGAAAGAGTATTTTTGATAATAGGAATTATTGAGAAATAATAATCAAGGCTCGACTCTTACTACAAATCCAATCCATTTCCGAAACATATATATCTTATATATCTTATCAGAAATAACTATCTAATCACATTTTTTAGAAACTTAGTATTTATTAAAAGAAACAAAATGTGTAATATAAGAGAATCTATTCTCTTTCTTTGTCGTTTTTTAATTATCTTGGAGATTTTATAATGCTTACTCTAAAACTATTTGTTTACACGGTAGTGATATTCTTCGTTTCTCTTTTCATCTTCGGATTCTTATCTAACGATCCAGGACGTAACCCAGGACGTGAAGAATAAAAAAAAAAATGGATTCTGTGTTTTTTTTGCTTGTGCTGGATTTTTAAATATTTTCAGAATTTTATCTACTTTACATCTTTATCTTTAACTAGTAAATAAAAAATCAAACAAACAAGTAAAACAAACAAAGACGTTCCGAAAAAAATACCAAATCATCAACGGAAAGAGAGGGATTCGAACCCTCGGTACAAAAATTTGTACAACGGATTAGCAATCCGACGCTTTAGTCCACTCAGCCATCTCTCCCCAATTGAAAAAATAGAATTACTTTGTTTATGTGATATAACATAAACAAGAAGAACAAAAAAAGGAACTTAAAAAAAAAAGACTTCTTTATTATCTTATTTTTTATCTTATCTCTTTTTTCTATTTTATTTCTATAAATTATTATATTCTATAAATTGAAATATATTATTCTATTTTTATATTTATTTTTTAGTTTTTCTTTTTCTACAGTCAAAGAGCCCCGCCAGTACCTAGTCGGGCTCTTTTAATTCCCATGAATATTGAATAACAAAGATTTATTTGAATAGAATGTACTTTATTTGTAAAAAAAATACCTTCAGCAAAAACAAAATCCAAAAATGTAATTAAAACCCCGTCTTTCAAAATGCATTTCGTTAGGAGATCCTCTAATGAACCATGTCAATATTCTAATTATTAGAATATTACACCCCTCTGTTTTCTTTCTTAATTATGTCTGATTGCTTTGTTCGACAAAAGATACAATAATTATATTGTAGCGGGTATAGTTTAGTGGTAAAAGTGCGATTCGTTCCTTGAACCCCTTTATAGTTAAGGGATCCCCCATTTGATTAAAATCCGATCAAAAACTTTATTTCTTACTTAAAGGGAATCCTTTATACCTCTAAACGAATGATTTGCGGTATAATATACATTATCGTAATTTGTATACAAGAAGAATCAATTCTAAATTGACAAACTGAGTTCTAAAATTATGAAACATAAGTTTTTGAAATTGGATCAATAATCCGAGTTTTTTGAGTATGAGTAAAGCATCTATGGAGAAAGATATAGAAAGTTTATTTCTAATCGTAACTAAATCTTCCATTTTTTGTATAGTAGAGATTGAAGCAAAATAGCTATTAAACGATTATTTTAGTTTACTAGAGACATCAACATATTTTTTTTAGCTCGACGGAAATTTTATTCTTTTCCTAAAGATTATCTTAAATAGAAATAGAGAACGAAGTAACTAGAAAAAACATAGATTGTTATAAAACTGCTCTTCTAGAGGGATCATCTAAAAAGCAAGGTGTTTAAAAAACCTATTCATACAAAACAAAAAAGGCTCACATAGATGTTATGGGTCAATTTTTTTCCCATCTCGAAATTTCTTCCGTAAAGGAGCCGAATGAAACAAAAGTTTCACGTTCGGTTTTGAATTAGAGACGTTAAATCAAAATGATGAATCAACGTCGACTATAACCCCTAGCCTTCCAAGCTAACGATGCGGGTTCGATTCCCGCTACCCGCTTTTATTCCCTATTTTTTCTATTTGAATCTATCTTTTTTATTAGAATTATAGAATGAATCCAAAATTTTTAATGAATTTATTAATTTTGTTTTAGTTATTTATATTCAATTGAATTTTATTTTTGATTCTATATTTTCTTTATTTATTATATTATAAATATTGGATTTATCTATATCGATATAGATAGAATCTATATCGATATAGATAGATAAATATAGAATTCTTTTTTTTCTTTAACCTTTTTTAGTTAATAAGGTTAAAGAAGAAAAAAAAAAAAAAAAGCGTCCATTGTCTAATGGATAGGACAGAGGTCTTCTAAACCTTAGGTATAGGTTCAAATCCTATTGGACGCAAATTGGTTTACAAATATCTATCCATCTATCTATATAGATAGATGCAATATATACTTTGTCTTTATATTTTTTTTATTCTATTTTTTTTTTTTTTTTTTCTATTTTTTTTCTAATTCATTTTATTTATATTTTATTATTATACTCAAATGAAATAAAACAATATTAAAAGATACTAATTATAAAAATGGGAAAGTTAAATTATAAAGTTATTAAATGATTAATCAATTTTTTTCTACTTGTTCCTGGAGTAAAAAGAGTTCCATCTGTTCCTGAATAGCTTCCTTCAAAAGGTCTTCTGCTTCCCCAGTGAATGTCTTGGTAGAAGATATGATTTCTTTGAATTGAGGTTTATTCGTCTTTAAGTAAGCGCGTAACTCAACGAGAAATTTCCTTACCTGTCCAATTTCTAATGAATCAAGATAACCATTCGTTCCGGTATAAATAGTTATTATTTGTTCTTCCACGGTAAGAGGAGCTGATTGGGATTGTTTAAGCAACTCGCGCAATCGTTGACCTCTTGCTAATTGATTTTGAGTAGCTTTATCGAGATCAGAAGCGAATTGTGCAAAAGCTTCTAATTCTGCGAATTGTGCTAATTCCAATTTTAATTTACCAGCGACTTGTTTCATGGCTTTAATTTGAGCTGCCGATCCTACTCTGGAAACGGAAATACCGACATTAATAGCGGGTCTGATTCCAGCATTGAATAGATCGGCGGATAAGAATATTTGGCCATCTGTAATGGAAATTACATTAGTAGGAATATAAGCTGAAACATCTCCCGATTGGGTTTCCACAATTGGTAAAGCAGTCATACTTCCTTCGCCTAACTGAGAACTTAATTTAGCGGCTCTTTCCAAAAGACGCGAATGCAAATAAAAAACATCCCCTGGATAAGCTTCGCGACCAGGCGGTCTTCGTAATAGAAGAGACATTTGGCGATAAGCCTGTGCTTGTTTGGAGGGATCGTCATAAATAATTAAAGTGTGACGTTCACGGTACATAAAATATTCAGCCAGAGCTGCTCCTGTATAAGGGGCAAGGTATTGTAATGTAGCTGGAGAATCCGCTGTTTCAGCTACTACAATAGTGTAGTCCATTGCTCCTCTTTCTTGTAAGGTAGTCACCACTTGAGCCACAGAAGATGCTTTTTGACCAACAGCTACATAAACGCATATTACATTTTGTCCCTGTTGATTGAGAATTGTATCTGTGGCTACTGCTGTTTTACCCGTTTGTCTGTCTCCAATAATTAATTCTCGCTGGCCACGTCCTATGGGGATCATCGAATCAATAGCAATAAGTCCTGTTTGGAGAGGCTCATATACGGAACGTCTGGAAATAATACCGGGAGCGGGAGATTCGATTAAGCGAGATTCCGAAGCTGAAATTTCTCCTCGACCGTCAATGGGTTTAGCCAGGGCATTTATAACACGACCCAAATAAGCCTCACTTACTGGTATCTGAGCAATTCTTCCTGTTGCTTTTACCGAACTTCCCTCTTGTATCATCAAACCATCACCCATTAATACAACACCAACATTTTTGGATTCCAAATTCAAAGCAATGCCTATTGTACCCTCTTCAAATTCCACTAATTCACCCGCCATTACTTCATCAAGACCATAAATACGAGCAATACCATCGCCTACTTGAAGTACGGTACCCGTATTTACAATTTTTACTTCGGTATTATATTGCTCAATGCGTTCACGGATAATTTTACTTATTTCATCTGCACGAATGGTTACCATGAAAATTGCGTAATTTTATTTTTTTAGAAGAAAAAAATAATTCCTATACTCTATATTATAATAGAAAGACTAATTAGTTATTTTTATCAATTATTTTTTTCTTTCATCGTCCCAAACATGCCAATATTAACATTGACAGTACGAAAATGTAACTCGTTGTTCAAGCAACTATTTAGAGTTCCTAGAGCTCCCTGTAAGGCTTGTTGTAAAACCCGTTGTCGGACTTGATTAATCACTCTTTGTTGTTCAAAATGAATGGCTTCGTTTTTGTAATTTTCTAATTGTTCTAAAGTTGTATAAATTGAATTAATTAAATTCAATTTTTCTCGTTCGATCTCAGAATAGCCATTCACCCGAAACCGATCTGCTTCCGTTTCAACTTTCCTTAAACGTGCCTGGGCTTTTTCCAGCTGTTCAATCGCCCCTTCCCGTAGTTCTTCTGAATTTCGAATAGTTCTCAAGATTCTCTGTTTTCGATTATCTAATAAATCACTTAATGAAAGTAGATTCTCTTTCCATTCATTTCAAAATGTCTATGATCTCTTCCCGAACCAAACATGAACCTTTCGATTCATTTGGCTCTCACACTCAATTACTTATGGTAAATTTCCTTATTTTTTTTATCTAATGAACCTATCCTCTTTTCTCTATTTATATTTTTATAAAATATTGAAAACAATTCCCAATAGAAGACCAGAATATTCGGAGGACTCTTCTGACCAAACAAATATATGTCAGCAAAGTTGTTTTTTTTCTTCAAATCCAAAGAATTCTTATTAATTTATACATAGGTCATCGATTACGCATTGTTTGTATATAAAGGGAGGGTAAAATTCACCCGTTTTTTTTTTTCAATTTCTCGCCGTAAAGAGTATTCAAGCTATTTTATCGACATGAGTGTTCTATATCAAAAAAAATCGAAGAATTTTCTTGAAACCATTTCATTTCTGTATTAACATAGTGGTAGAAAGAGTACTACACTGCGTCTAGACTTCAAACTATTCACTTTAACCATGGTAATAGTCCAAAAGTATTGGTTAATAGAGAATCAAAGTAAATTTACCAATAAATCACGAAATGCTATGGTTCTTCAATATTTTTTTTAATAATTTAATAAAAAAAATGAATTAATTAATTCAGAAGTAATTCGCGGGATTATGCACATTTTCTTAGTTATAACGAAAAAGTGCAGTTTAGTTGGATCCAATCTATTCTTTGAAATAAACAACTCGCACACACTCCCTTTCCAAAAAAAACCAATACACCTAACACTACACTTAGATTTATTGGATTTGTTGCTAAAATATCGGTATTAAACCCGAAACTTCCGGCGGATGGCCAATAGCCCAAACAAAGGAAAGAATCGGTTATATTTTTCATATGATCTCATCTCCTCTTATGAATAGACTCATTTTCTTTCTACGACTCCTATATTATTTGAATTGGTCAATTAATTGGAAGATTCCCTATAAGAATGATACTTATATTATTTAGATACTAGTTCAATTAATTGGAAGATTCCCTATAAGAATGATACTTATTAGAATTAGATACTAGTTCTTATGTCAATTGCAAAATCTCTCTAGTTTTAACACTTTCCAAAATTTATAAAAAAAAAAAAAAAAGTTCGTTGGACTAAAAAAGAGAAGAAAGAAGGCGAATCAGTATGTAAATTCTTCACCTTTCAATTAGTCCTTCCCTTGTGTTCTTGTCCTAACGTTTAAATAATTTTAGGAGTGAAATCTTAATATAATTCGAAAAAGCAAAACCGGCAAAGCAAGTCCAGGGAAAAAAGTATATCTATTTTTATTTTCTTTTTTTTAGAATTAAACAAAAGGATTAGCAAATAAAAGCGCTAATGCTACAACCAGCCCATAAATTGTTAAAGCTTCCATAAAAGCCAGACTAAGCAATAAAGTACCACGTATTTTCCCTTCTGCCTCTGGTTGTCGTGCAATCCCTTCTACAGCTTGCCCTGCAGCAGTGCCTTGACCAACCCCAGGTCCAATAGACGCAAGCCCTACGGCCAAGCCAGCAGCAATAACGGAAGCAGCCGATATAATAGGATTCATGATAATTTCCTCATAACCTAAATAGAAAATAAAGAAATAGTTAATGATATAATCAACCAATAAATTATGAATTAATTATTCAATTACCAAGATTTATTCCGTTAAGGTAATTAAGAATAATTCCAAAAAAGAAGAATAGTTATTTAACTATACGAATTACTTCGAGATTTCTTTTTTGGTCTCTACCTACATAGTTTTTTTGTGAATCTGTATAACCTTTGTTTTTATCTTATCTTACATCTGAAACCATTCTTTGAATTCTTCGTTTTTTTTTTTTTTTTTTTTAGTCATTAAATATTTAATCCACAATTAGAGATGAAAGGGAAGGGCTTTGTTTTTTTGAATCCCTCTATAAATTTACAGTAGTAGCAGGGTAATTTTAGATATAAAATATTCAGATATATGGTTAGTTCATATATAACTAGTTCATATAGAATATCACATATACATGGGTTTCTTCTATGCTGTAAACCAATTATTTGTTTTTTAGCTGAAATCGAATTCAAAATAAAAAAATTCTTTGAAACCTCCAAAACCAAAACAAAGAAAGAATTATCTTATAGTGATCAGATTATATACACCCAGTTTGATCCTCCTCACCTCTACCCTATCTTTTTTTATCTTGTTTTTTTTTTTTTTTATTTCGATTTTGGTAATTATTGAATATGAATGTAATGAATCGAAATATATTCGTTAGATATAATTATTCTTTCATAGAAATATTTTAATTAGAGTGATCTAAATATTATTTTTTGAATTCTCTTTTGCTCTATCTTTGTATTTTTTTTATCTTTTTTGTTTTTTTTTTTTAGTTCTATTTTGTATCATTGAATTAAATGTGAATAAACGGGAATATCTTCTAGTTCTATATAGTCTAGTTCTATATAAGTATCTTTTTATCACACGTCGTAAACGTAAATATCACATATAATTATAACTATTCTATTTTTTTATTTTCTATTTCTTTTCGAATATCTATTCTAATATCTATATATATTGATGGTTACTAAGTAGATTATCTTGAGCCGCAGTAGATGTGCGGCAAGCTAAACGAAAAATACTATTTTTTAGAAAACAACCAGTCAATGGTGGCCTTCCATGGATTCACCTATATAAGCCGCAGCTAAAGTAGCAAAAATTAGAGCTTGAATACCGCTTGTAAATAATCCAAGGAACATGACAGGTATAGGAACTACTAAAGGTACTAACGAAACAAGAACAACAACTACTAATTCATCAGCTAATATATTTCCGAAAAGTCGAAAACTAAGTGATAAGGGTTTTGTGAAATCTTCTAAGATGTTAATCGGTAAAAGGATTGGAGTTGGTTGGATGTATTTACTAAAATAAGCTAATCCTTTTTTTGAAAGACCCGCATAGAAATATGCAACAGATGTAAGTAAAGCTAATGCAACGGTAGTATTTATATCGTTTGTGGGTGCAGCTAATTCCCCATGAGGTAATTGTATGATTTTCCAAGGCAAAAGAGCCCCTGACCAATTAGAAACAAAAATAAATAGAAACATAGTTCCAATAAAAGGAACCCACGGACCATATTCTTCTCCAATCTGAGTTTTGCTCACGTCTCGAATGAATTCAAGAACATATTCAAAGAAATTCTGACCGAAAGTGGGAATGGTTTGCAGATTTCGAATAACTAGAATGGCTGAAACTAATAAGAAAGCAATTACAACCCAAGAAGTAATAAGTACTTGGGCATGTACTTGGAAACTCCCTATTTGCCAATAGAAATGTTGACCTACTTCCACAGCAGATATATCGTATAATCTTTTGAATGTGTTGATAGAACATAATAAAACATTCATATTGTCCTGCCCTCTAAAAAAATAAGAACTTAAAAGGGAATTATTTTGATTCAAACATCTCCTTTCCTTTTTTGATTTGTCTACTTTCATTTTTGATTTTGAATACCGCGACTAATCCCATCCAATTTTCGTTTGTTCTTTTTCGATTTTTTTTTTTATTTTTTGTGCAATTTTTTACTAGTATAGTAACCGATTCCCTAAATTTATGAATCCCTCCAACCAAATCCAATAATTTATTTATCTTATTATTAATCAAGAATTTCGTATATAGCTAGAACGACCCTCACAAATTGCAAATACTAATTTGTTAAGAATTAATCGAATTGAGGCTATAGCATCATCATTAGCTGGAATCGAAATATCAGCTAGGTCCGGATCACAATTTGTATCGATTATACAAATTGTTGGAATTTCCAAAGTTATACATTCTCGAAGAGCCGTATATTCTTCTTGTTGATCGACGATTATTACAATATCTGGTAACCCCGTCATATATTTAATGCCGCCAAGATATGTTTCCAAATGAGCTAATTGTCTCTTCAATATAGCGGCATCCCTTTTTGGAAAAAAATGGAGTCTTCCCGTTTTTTGTTGCCTTCTCAAGTCCCTGAACTTTTGAAGTCGTGTTTCTGTAGTATACCAATTCGTTAACATACCACCGAGCCATTTTTTATTAACATAATGACACCGAGCTCTTATTGCAGCCCGCGCTACTGAATCAGCTGCTTTTTTTTTTGTACCAACAATTAAGAATTGTTTTCCCCCACTTGCTGCATCAAAAACTAAATCACAAGCTTCTGATAAAAACCGAGCAGTTCTAATAAGATTTATAATATGAATACCCTTACGTTTTGCAGATATATAAGGTGACATTTTAGGATTCCATTTTCTAGTACCGTGGCCAAAATGAACTCCTGCCCCCATCATCTCTTCCAAAATTATGTTCCAATATCTTTTTGTCATTTATATTTATCCCCACACTTTTCTTTCATTTCCATTTTTTTTTATTTTGCAATGAAAGAAAAAGACCCGATATACTGAAATAGAAATAAATAAGTGTTCCGAAGGAACCTTCTCTTCTACCGAAGATTGTCCATTGCTACATGATCCGGCCATTTTTTCTATTTTATACGATTATTCTCTTTATTATTTTTATTTTATTACAAAAAATTACAAAAATGACCGGAGATGAATCCGTCCTTAGGAATCATTCTTTGAGGAGTTATTAAATCCTAGATTGTTCGGATTTATCACATAAATTCTTTGAAATGAATAATTCTCTATGGTGAGACAAAATATCTCTCATTTTGTCCTTGAATATATTCTTTTTTTTTGTTTCCAAGGTAATTTTGGTATATTGCATTGACTTTGAACGGTGCATTATTCTTTTGAACCCGGTACCAACAGGTATCATTCCTCCTAAAACAACGTTCTCTTTCAGACCTTTCAACCAATCTATGCGACCTCGGAGAGCGGCTTTTGCTAAAACTCTAGCAGTTTCTTGAAAACTTGCTTCAGATATGAAACTTTGAGTATTGAGAGATGTTTTTGTTATTCCCAATAATAGAACTCTATAGCAAATCGCCTCTTCTAAGGCACGCCCAGCTCGTTCGGCTCGCAACAATCCAATTAGTTCACCGGGCGAAAAAACATTAGACATTCCATCTTCTGAAACCAATACTTTTGATGTTATTTGACACACAATAATTTCTATATGTCTATTATGGATGTAAACTCCCTGGGATCTATAAACTTTTTGAATTTTATTAACCAAAGAAATACGACTTTGCGCTACAGTTAGCTCAGCACCAACCAAGAATCCCCAAGGAATGCCAAGAATTCTTGTTATACGCCCGTTCCAAGTATCAACTCTCTTTTCTAGGTTCATCGATATTGAATCAATCGAACGAACTTCTAATACCTGTTCCACTTTTGGAAGACCTTGTGTTATATCACCTGATCTAGATTTTTCATATATAAATGTAACTAATATATCTCCTTCAGAAAGTATTTCTCCATAATGGCCATGAACAGTTGCTCCTGGAGTCGCCAAATAAGGGTTAGCCAATCTTATCCCTACAGAATCCATTTGAACAATTAGAACTTGACCCGATTTTAAGTGTAGTGCATTTTTCGTTTGAACTATACATACATTTTCGCAAATAAATTGCCCAAGACTAATTATTAGAAACGTTTTTTCACAATAATTATGATGGAGAAAATGCCAATTCAAATAGAATGGATTTAAAACGATGTTATTACATAGATCAGGTTTATAAATTTTATCGTTTTCGTCCATTAAATAATATTTGAATACTTGAAAAGTTTCCTTGAATTTGTCAAGTTGCAAATTTTTATTTATCGAAATCTGATTATGAGTTATTAAACGGTAAAAATAAAAATTTGCAACTTGAAGGGCTATTCCTAAAGGACCTAACGAATTATGAATTGGAATTATAAGATCTCTTTGAATTTGATTAATTTCTTCTTTTATCCCATTGTAATATTTTACATCATTGAATGATCGTATTTGAAAACAATTAGATGATGACAAAATTATAAAAGATCGGCATTTCTCATTTCTATTCAACAACATACGAATAGTTCCGTGATTTTGGCTAAGTGATTGTTGAATTTTTTCCTTCGAATCAATAGAAAAAAATGGATTGATGTTGGTCCGATCCGACTCATTATCTGAGATAAATCCTGAACCGGGCGGATCATTCCTTTTTCTTATATATGAAATATGGGATTTCACTAAGTCAATTCTTAAGAAATATCTAACCAAACCATTTGTACTTACTTCAACAAAAGAAGCATGCGCATTTTCTAAAGAAGAACATTTTTTGTTTTGATCCCAATTTAAGACTAAACAAGTCCGAACTAATTGAATACTTGTATCATAAATTCCCCGAATTGATTTTCCATTTCTAGAAAGAATATAATTTATAACTTTAAGTTCCAGATTATCTCTTTCTTGGAACATATCTTTCGGAAAAAGTTTTACTAAATTGATACCATCCGCTATTTCATATAAAATGACGGGTCGAACCAAAACAAAATACTTTTTTTTTGTAATTGTGATCCATTGGACATAGATCCCATTTTTCATTTTTTTTGATTCTTTTAAATTTTTTTTTACTATTCGGGGTGGTATCAAGATGGCACTGTGTCTGGATATTTTATCCATTTCTTCGGGAAAATAGATATCCCCGGAAAATATTTTTAATTCAATCTTTTTTTTTTTCTTCTCCATTCGGACCAATCCCCCTACTCGACTTCTTATATTAAAAGTGATTGGTGTATCTACTTCAACGATACTATTGTTCCGTACCATTATGAAAGAAGATTCTGGTAAAATATGCACTTCCTCGGGAATGAAAAAAAAGCGATCTACTTTGATTTGGTATTTTGGCTTAAATTCTTTAACTCCTTTATACTCAATTAAAAAATCCTCTTTTTTTAAAATGGAATTTATACCTATAGTCCTATATTTAGTAATTCCTGAACTCTTTGTTCGGTATTGAGGATCGTCGAAATAAGCAAGAATACTATTTCTACAAAAAATACCATGGATTGGTATTTCAATCGAGATACTGGAAGCTAACATTAGTTCTTTGTCTCGTTTTTGAATAGATTGGAATGGAAATGGAATGATGACTCTATTTCTCCGCCTCTTTGCTAATAAATACGTAGTATCATATAAAATAGCAGTATGTGTAAAATTACAATGATCTATACATATGATTTGATTAAATATTGAATAATCTGGAATCCTTCTTTCTTTTTTATCAGAAGGCTTGAAACGAAATAATTTATGTCTTACTTGATCATTACTTACTAAAAGGTTATAAATATCTCTTTCTCCAGTAGAAAGAAAATGGATGCTCATTTGATCTTGATCTTTTCGGAGTGAAAAAGAGATTGAACCGGACCTGTATGATTTTCCTGATAATATCCATAAATGACTTGTTTTTGGTAAAATATGGACATTACTATATCTAAATTCTGATGCATGGTACACATCGGTACTCCAATGCATTTCTCCTTCTAAATCAGAATAGACATGTTTTCGAACTTTTTCTTTTAAATTCAAAGTGTCTGTTCCTGCGCGAATCTCGGCAATCACTTGTTCTGATTTTACATATTGATTATTTTGAACTAATAGAAAACTTTTTGGTGGAATAGTAACATTATGTGTAATATCACCACTTTCAATAGTTACATACAAGTCTATATAACATAGAAAAGCAGGATGCCCGTGACGTGTACGTGTAGGATGAACCAAATCCTCATTGAATTTTATTTTTCCATTATAAGGTGCTCGCACATGTTCTGCAGTACCCCCAGTGAATACTCCGCCCGTATGAAAAGTTCTTAATGTTAGTTGAGTGCCAGGTTCTCCAATTGATTGACCCGCAATAATACCTACAGCTTCTCCTAATTCCACCAAGTGGCCATGAGTAGGACTTTGGCCATAACACAATCGGCAGATCCAAGAAGTATTCCTACAGGTAAAGGGGGTTCTAATAAATATTGGTTGTGTTTGAAAGGTTTTAAATCGATTGATAAGTCCAATTCCAATATCTTGATTTCTAATGGCAATGCATCGCGAACCTCTGTATATATCGTCTGCTAATACACGACCAATTAATGTTTGTATCCAAATTCTTTCCGGCATCATCCCATTCTGGGTATTCACCGAAATTCCTCTAAAGGTACCACAATCTGTTCGACGTACAACAATGTGTTGAACCACTTCAACAAGTCGGCGTGTAAGATATCCAGCATCTGATGTTCGTACAGCAGTATCTACAACCCCTTTACGGGCTCCGTAGCAAGAAATTATATATTCTGTTAAAGATAGCCCTTCGCGTAAATTGCTTTGAATAGGTAAATCAATCATTTGTCCTTGTGGGTCCGACATTAATCCTCGCATACCTACTAATTGGTGTACTTGAGATGCATTTCCTCTAGCTCCCGAAAAAGACATTATATGGACTGGATTAAAGGGGTCGGTCATCCTAAAATTAGGATTCATTTCTTGTCGCAAATATTCACTTGTAGCATACCATATCTCAATGGATTGACGTAATTTTTCTACCGCATGTACATTCCCATAATGGTGATGTTTTTCCAAAATCAAGCTTTGTTGTTCAGCATCTTGGACTAGCCACCCTTTAGAAGGTATTGTTAAAAGGTCATCAATTCCTAATGAAATGGATGTAGCCGTAGCTTGACGGAATCCCAGAGTCTTTACTTGATCCAGGATATGTGATGTATATGCCATTCCGAAATGATCTATTAATCTGCTAATAAGTCGTTTAATGGCAGTTCCACCTATCACTTTATTGTGAAAGACTAGATTGGCCCGTTCTGCCATAAGTACCTCCATATTCCACTCAGTGGGATTCGGTTCGACAATGGGTTTGAGTCAATGATTGGAAAACTTCCTTTTCTTTATCTTTATTTGTATAGAAATTGAAAAACTATGATCCTAGTTAAACCGGGAAGATCTGAATTTACACCGGTATCTTAAATTTGCTTATCTTAGATATCAACCATCTATATGATTAGATATCCTAGATATCATATGAGTAGGCCCGGCAAAAACCTTGTATAGCTTCTTCGATTTCTCGATAAAAAGAAATATGACCAACAGTGGTTCGAATGTATATAGAACGAATTTCTTTTTTTGTACTTCTTACTACTAGATAATGCCCATAAATTTCATGATAGGTACCAAAAGATTCGTAATGAACTTCGATAGGAACTTCTCGTGACGAAATAATGCGTTGATCTAGTCGCCACCGGAGCCACAAAGGACTATCGAAGTTTATTCTTTTCTGTTGATAAGCTCCAATTGCATCATAGGAATTACAAAAAAAAGGTTCTTTTTTTTTCGTATACTTATATTTATTATCTCGAATTCGTTCATTTTTATAATTTCTGCAATTCCATGGATTATACCTATTTGAATAAATACCTCGGCGATTTCCATTCGTTAATACGTAAAGTCCAATAAGCATATCTTGAGTTGGTACAGAAATTGGATCCCCAATAGCCGGAGACAAAAGGTTCGTATGAGAAAACATAAGTAAACGAGCTTCTGCTTGAGCTTCTAAAGATAAGGGCACATGAACAGCCATTTGATCCCCATCAAAGTCTGCATTAAATCCCTTACAAACTAATGGATGCAAACAAATAGCACGCCCTTCTACTAAAATGGGTTGGAATGCCTGTATACCTAATCTATGCAGAGTAGGTGCTCTATTCAGCAATACGGGATGTCCCTGCATAACTTCTTGAAGTACTTCCCATACAATCGGTTCTTTTTCTCGAATTTTATTCTTAGCAATTCCTATGTTCGAAGCAAAATGTTTTCGAATTAGACCACGAATTAGAAATGTCTGGAAAAGTTCGATTGCTATTTCGCGGGGTAATCCACATCGATGTAATGAAAGTGATGGACCTACGACAATGACAGAACGCCCCGAATAATCAACTCGTTTCCCAAGCAGAGTTTCGCGAAATCTTCCCTCTTTACCCTCAATTATATCAGAAAAAGATTTGTAAACCTTATTATGACCGTCCCTTATCGGTTGTCCGCGGATTCCATTATCCAGAAGTGTATCCACGGCTTCTTGTACCAATTTTTCCTGACACATTACTAATTCTCCTGGCGTAGATCTACTTGTTGTTAATAGATCAATAAGAGTATTATTCCGATAGAGAACTCTTCTATATAGCTCATTAATATCCGAACTCATTAGTTTACCCCCATCTATTTGAATAATCGGTCTCAATTCAGGAGGAAGAACTGGTAAGAGACATAAAACCATCCATTCTGGTTCTATATTTGTTCGGATAAAATGCTTAGCTAATTCTATGCGTCGAACCAAAAAATTCTTTCTTCTTCCAACTTTTCGATTTTCCCATTCGTTTTCATTGTCCGTAGATCCCTCTTCCCCTAATTCTTTCCACTCTATCAATGAAGAATCAATAAGAATTCTCAAATCTAGATCGGCTAATTGTTCTCGGATAGCACCAGCTCCACTTGAAATTTCTCGATTTCGAAATATATCAAAACCTTGGGTAGTAAAAAAAAGTGGTATGCTGTGTTTCCAAGATTGGATTTCATATTCGAATGAACCCCGTAATCGTAAGAAAGTGGGTTTTTTAAATACGGGTCTAGCAAACGAAAAATTTAGATAGGATCCAATCCAATAAGATCTCCCCTTTTCAAAATCGGACGTGAAGGTTTCCTCTCATCCGGCTCAAGTAGTTATACCAAATAAAAAAAAGCAAAGGGTTTTCACTTTCAAATTATATAAAACCTCTAATCTAAAATAAAAGGTTTACTCTTTACTCAAGTTCTCACTAAATATCAATCAACATTTCATTGACGCATTCTTTTTTTTTTATTTTTTTAATTATTTATCCAATTCTCTATTAAGACAGAAAAGAAATGAAATGTAAAATTCTTGAGTAGTCTACCCCCCTTCGAATGGGTAATCTCCTAAAATTTTTGAATTAAATAAAATAAAGGAGTATCCTTAAATTCATAAGAGATTTACTTGTCTATGTATCATTCCATTCGATCTTTTAGGTCCAAACGTCTCCTCGATGGTTATATCAGAATGTCCTTATAAACCTATATGCGATGTATAGACTTCTGCAACCACGATATATTTGCTTATTTTATTTGTTTATTTGAACAAAATTTCAGTTCTTTCTAAAAAAGATGGAATAGTTAATTCTACAAAAAATATTTTTTTTTTTTTCACGAGGTACATACAGTTACAAATTTATATTTCGAAGTTCATATTTTTTTGTTACTGATTTGACCATAGACCAATTTCCCTTTTATTAGGGAGTAGTCAATACATCCATAATTCTGAGCTTCATGTTACTCATCCCAAGAGACATGTCAGATTCAGGGCATCCCAATTAAATGAAATGACAGTTTCTCATTCGTAATCTGTACAATCCAAATTTTTATCAAATGACACATCGCAGTATACTAGACTTTCTAATTCCTTTAGAGGTTTATCTAAAAGATTTGCGATATAACTAGGAAGACGTTTCAAATACCACACATGAGTTACTAGGCATGCCAGCTTTATATAGCCCATTTGATATCTACGTATCCGAGAATCAATAAATTCTACTCCGCATTGTTCACAAAATTTTGGGTTGTCCTTTTTATCTCTGATTACTCGATAATTTCCACAAGCACAAATCCCACTTTTTATAGGTCCGAAAATTCTTTCACAAAATAATCCATCTTTTTCGGGTTTATTAGTTTTGTAATGAAAAGTATAAGGTTTTGTTACCTCCCCCACTATCTCTCCATTCGGTAGGATTTTTTTTGCCCAAGCACTTATTTGTTGAGGAGAAACTGATCCAATTCGGAGTTGTTGATGTTTATACTGATCAATCATAAAATAAAAATTCTGATTCAGTCCAATTAAGCTTCCTTCCTATGAATCCGGAAGTTCTTCTCGCATACAAGGAAATGATTCAGTTCCATAACTAAAGATCGTAATTCTCGAACGAGCAATCGAAAAGATTCTGGAGCATCTGTAGGTTTAGGTATTGTTCCTCCAATGATCGTAGTCCCAAGTACTTCTTGGCGAGTTTTAATATGATCAGATTTATAAGTAAGCATCTCTTGTAAAATATGAGCAACACCAAATCCCTCCAAGGCCCAAACCTCCATTTCGCCTACCCGTTGTCCTCCCTGTTTGGCCCTTCCTCTAAGTGGTTGTTGCGTAACAAGTGCATAATGTCCACTGGAACGTCCGTGTATTTTATCATCAACTTGATGAATTAATTTCAAGATATAAGGCTTTCCCATTATAGCAGGTTGTTTAAAAGAATTGCCTGTTCTTCCATCAAATATTCTGCTTTTTCCGGGATACTCGGGTTCAAATATCCATGGATTCGATGTTTGTTTACTGGCTTCATATAATTCAGAAAACACAAGTTTTCTTGAAGCTTCTTGTTCATATCTCTCATCGAAAGGTGTTATTCGATAATGTCTATCCAGCATACCTCCTGCTAACCCGAGTGAACATTCAAATATTTGTCCTACATTCATTCGTGAAGGTACCCCTAATGGATTGAAGACCATATCAACAGGTCTTCCATCTTGCAAATAAGGCATATCTTGTCTAGACAAAATCTTTGAAACGATACCTTTATTTCCATGTCTCCCGGCCACTTTATCTCCTACCTTAATTTCACGTTTCTGTAAAATATATATACGAATCGTTTCTGGATTATAACTGGAACCTCCCTTTTTTTGGATCCATCTCACATCAATAACTCGACCCCTACCACCTATAGGTAGTTTTAGACAAGTTTCCTTTGAGGTGGATACCTGAATGCCAAGTATAGCTCGTAATAATCTATCTTCCGGGGAATACGAGGATTCTTTCGCTATTTGAGGCGTTAATTTACCCACTAAAATATCGCCCGTTTCTACCCATGACCCCAGGATCACAATTCCATTTTTGTCTAAATTTCGGAGTAAATGGGCTTCTAGGTGTGGAATTTGATTAGTGATTCTTTCAGAACCATAGCTTGTCATATGAGTCTGAATTTCATATTTCCGTATGTGAAAAGAAGTATAAATATCTTCATAGATCAGACGTTCACTAATGAGTACAGCATCTTCAGAATTGTAACCCTCCCATGGCATATAAGCTACTAATACGTTTTTTCCCAAAGCGAGTTCGCCGCCAACTGTAGCAGCACCATCCGCTAAAATTTGTCCCTTTTTAATGTATTTACCTCGCTGAACCTGGGATTTTTGATGCATGCAAGTATTTTTGTTGGAACGTTGATATATAGTTAATGGAATGCTTAGGGTATCCCCATTACCAAATAAAAAAATCTTGTCAGTATCGGTATAAATGATGTTTCCCTCGTGTTCCGCTATAGCGGAAACCCCTGAATCTAAAGCTACTTGACGTTCTAATCCAGTTCCAACAATGCATTTTTCGCACCGAGAAAGCGGAACTGCTTGACGTTGCATATTAGAACTCATTAAAGCTCGATTCGCATCATTATGTTCGATAAAAGGAATTAGGGAAGCTCCAATAGAAAAATATTGGAAGGGAAAAATACTTCGAAGATGAACCTGTTCCCATGCAATTGTAAGAAATTCTTGACGGTATCGGGCTGGAACAATCTGTTCCTCGTGAATATCTCGATTAAGTGCCAAAGAATTTCCTGTTGCTACCATATAGTATTCATCTCTACTTGGTGATAAATAAAGCATGCGTATTCTTTTAGATCTCTCAGAGATTTCATAAAATGGACTTTCTATAGACCCCCAACTACCAATCCTCACATGAATTGCTAGAGATCCAATAAGTCCAACATTAATTCCTTCAGACGTGTCAATTGGACAAATGCGTCCATAGTGACTAGGGTGGATATCTCGTATCCGAAAACTAGCAGTTCGCCCTGTCAATCCTCCGGGGCCCAAATAACTCAATTTTCTTCCATGAACTATTTGGGTCAATGGATTGGTTTGATCCAAAACTTGAGATAATGGATGTAATCCAAAAAAAGATTCATAAGTAGTTGTTAATGGAGTTGAAGTCACCAAATTCTGAGGAGTTGGTATCAATTTATGTCTAATTGCTCCACATATAGTTCCTCTAACCATATTTTCTAAACGAACCAGGGCCAATCCAAATTGATCTTGTAATAGATCTGCTACGGAACGAATACGTTTGTTTTTCAAATGATTTATATCGTCAAATATGCCCATTCCAAATTTCATTCCAATCAAATGATCCGCAGCTGTCAATATATCTCGTGGTAACAGAAATGTATTGTTCTGAGGTATATCAAGATTAAGCTTTTGGTTCATATTTCGTCGACCAATCCTTCCTAATTCACATCTTTGTTGAAAAAATTTTTTTTTTAATTCTTTACATAAAGATTCAGAAAATACTGGATCTCCGCCAACACAAGCAAATTGTCGATAAAACTCCAAAATGGCATTTTCTTTTGACCCTATTTTTTTTTTATCCTTATCATTTAGGAAAGACACGAAAATTTCAGGATAACAAACATTCTCTAGAATTTCGCTTAAATTCGAACCCATAGCTGATGATAGAACTAGAATAGAGATTTTCTGTTTCCTACTCACACGAGCCCATATCCTTGCTTTTCTATCAATCTCTAATTCTAATCTCCCCCCCCAATCTGATATTATGGTGCCGGTATAGACCGAAATTCCGTTAGGGTCCAATTCTGAACGGTAATAGATACCAGGGCTTTGCAATATTTGATTGATTACAATTCTGTATATTCCATTTACTATAGAAGTTCCCAGAGAATTCATTAGAGGAATGTTTCCAACAAAAATAGTTTGTTCTTGTATGTCTCTACTACTTTTCCAAATTAATCCCGCGGATATATATAATTCAGCAGAATATGTAAGCGATTCATATACAACATCTTTTTCATTTATTGAGGGTTCTAATAATTGATATGTTTCTACAAATAATTGAAATTCAATTTCTTGATCTGTATCCTCAATTTTTGGAAACTTTAAAAGACCTTCTATTAAGCCCTGATCAATGAACCTACAAAACCCTTCAAATTGTATCTGATTCAATCCAGGTACTGTAGACATTCCTTCATTTCCACCCCCAAGCATTTTCAATTTCCCTGTGAATTTTATAGAAAAATATTCCACGATTTGCTGTCATTCTTTATCAAATCACATGAATCTATTTAGCAATAATGGAATTTTTGTTCTTTTTACTGAATTACATGAAATTTTACCTAACCCCGTGTATGAAATACCTATTATGAAAAGAGAAATAAAATAAAATTTTAAACTCAACTTCGAAGGAAGGAATTCGCAAAGAAAAGAGATATTTTGAACTATTTTTGGAGAATACGATTAGAGTGTGTAATGTAATAAGGCTTGTATTTATTTTACACGCATAGATCTAATTCCAGCTATATATAGATATAATAGATCCGTCTCTAACTTTATTATGATAGTCCATATTCGAATTCGAGCGGATAGCAGATAAATATGTATTCGTATTTTAAATTGCAGTCATATTCGTTCGGGACAACACATAACATATCGTCTTCATTTTTACAATTTTTCTATTCAATCTATTTATTCAATCTATTTAATATAAATAGAAAAATTGTAAAAAAAAAAGGGAGAAGCACCAGAATTTCCTGAAAATTCCATATAGTATATATATATATATGCATAAGATACCCGATTAGATAATATTTGTGTAACAATTCCAATTTATGTTCTAGGGTTTACATATACTGACAATTGCTGCTATAATTGGAATGAAGCAGGTTTTTTTTTCAATTTAAAATCAATATGGATTGGTTATATATCAACTTTGATTTTATTATCTCATTAAGTATCTCATTAATAAAAAAAACCATTCTAGATTCAAATATTCAAGAATCATTCATAAATTAATAGTTAATGGTTGCGATTTGTCTCAAGATTTTTATCGTATGTGACAGAAGGTGTAAGCTTTTTTTTTCATTTCAATAGAAAAAAAAGGGCGGGTATTCTTATACACTTCATATATCTATTTGGCGGCATGGCCGAGTGGTAAGGCGGGGGACTGCAAATCCTTTTTCCCCAGTTCAAATCCGGGTGTCGCCTTATCGACAAGAGATTTAAAATGAAATATTGTATTACGTTTTTTTTTATAGAAAACTTTTTTACAACAGAAGTTAGCGAGTGAAAGACTTGTTTGATTATAAATTATAAGAATCGGGAGGTTTGTTCTAAAAAAAAATACTGTAAATCTTTTCGTCTCGAATTCAAGGAAAGATTCTAATAGTGAAAAGGAATCGATCCATTTTGAAATGATAGTTCTTTCACTACACAACTATTGTAGTGTACGTCTACTTACCGAGTCTTGAATTAGATTGGATAAGTCGTATAGAGAATTACATTTTTAGTTAGAGAAGGGGCGGAAGAAAAACCTTGTATAGAAAGTATATGAGCGCTTCTGCATTTAATCTGCATTTAATCAATATTAGTTAGATTAGTTAGATTGAATAGTTCATTTAGCTAATTTGCTTTCTTAAAAGTATATCTATATATATCTATATAGATATCTATACCTATATTCTAATAAAATTGGAAAATTATTCTATATCTATATTATAATATAAAATCGAAATAAAATCGAAAATAGAAATCAAAAAAATCTTTCTCTTCACCAACCTCTAGTAAAAAAAATGGATAGGAAAGATATTTTCCTATTATTTTAGAGAACGAATCGGGAGACATTAAGGGATTTTTTCAAATAGAGATAAGAATATAAGTTTGCAAATTAATATGTCTTGATTCTTTTTTATTCTATTATTTTATAAAATCGAAATAAAATCGAAAATAGAAAGTAAAAAAAATCTTTCTCTTCACCAACCTCTAGTAAAAAAAATGGATAGGAAAGATATTTTCCTATTATTTTAGAGAACGAATCGGGAGACATTAAGATTTTGGGATTTTTCCAAATAGAGATAAGAATATAAGTTTGCAAATTAATATGTCTTGATTCTATTTTATTCGATTTTTTTTTTGACTCTGTACCGGCAATTTCACTATTATTATAATATAATATTTTTATATTCTTGTATTTTTAGTTAATAATACAAAAAAAAATAATAGAAGAAAAATTTTGGAACAATAATGAAATAATTCCTTCATATTGATAGAGATAGGAGACAAAATTTACATGGATATCGTAAGTCTTGCTTGGGCTGCTTTAATGGTAGTTTTTTCATTTTCTCTTTCCCTCGTAGTATGGGGAAGAAGTGGACTATAAGGGTACTAATAATTGAGTTTAAGGGATCAAAGTACCAATTTTGTGTTTTCTACCCCGGTTTTGATTACATTTTGGAACTGTTGAATTAGAGTATTTCATTTATACTAATTAATTGGATTCAAATTAAAAATATATCTGCATTTCAGAGTTCTATTATATTATAGTGGTCTAATGTATTCTATGTATATTGTAGAAATAGAAAATACTCTTTCAATCAAACAAATATTTGAATTATTCCCATATTTATTCGTATTTTGAAAAAATCAACAAGGGAATCCAAAATAATAGGAAATTGATTCCTATTCCAACCGAATTCTTCGTAAAATTTCTATTTCGATGAACTGACTCTTACCTATATAGAAAATGAGGGACCGCGTAGCCCCCATTCCTACTTTTTTACCCCTCCCTTTTTTTTAATATATTGATATTGAAAAGAATCCGAAATCTAAAAAAATTAGAATCGGAAGAATATGAGTTGTTTTTTGATTATTTCAGATTTCTTGGAATCAATACAAATTAAGTAGATGAAACTAAAAAAAAATTAAAAAATTTTGAACGCAATTCTATAAAATCCAGATAGTAGAAATGAAATCTATTTCTACTATCTGGATTACACTGATTGTAGTCCGATCATTTTTTTTAGACTAAGACCCTAAAATGAAAACCTTTTTCATTTTTTTTATTAAATCATTGATTATATTGATAAAAATTAGGGAGTCATATTAATATTAAGAAGTAATATTTAATCGAAATTAGTCACTTTTACTTACCGTTTTTACGTAAATTATAAGTAAAAAAGCAGTAGGAACTAGAATAAACAGTGCAGTAGCAATAAATGCGAGAATATTTACTTCCATAATCTCTATATATGTTTTATTTCTCTTCGATTTCCAATGATAAAAATTAGGGATTTAATCCCATAGAATATAGATGATAAATCTTTCATCGATAAATTCAACAATGGTATAAATTTGATTTCGATGATATGATATTAAATCGCATCAATATCACGAATAACAATATCTGAGCTATCAAATCGACTCATCGTCGAGAATTAAATAGTATAACATAGGAAGATCTTTTATCCATACTAAATAAAACCAAAAAAACATTTCTTTTTGACGCAATTAAAAATTTCCTTTTCTTTTTTTGTCGAAACCTTTACCTTACCTGAAAAAAGAAAAAAAGCAGAAGATATCCCTATTAGGAATAAGATTTTGTTTATTCTTTTGATTCCCTTTCAAACAAAAAATGAATGGATGTCTTTTTGATTGGATTTGTATCCATCGGGACTGACGGGGCTCGAACCCGCAGCTTCCGCCTTGACAGGGCGGTGCTCTGACCAATTGAACTACAATCCCAGGGAAAAGGGTGTATAGCATACACATTTTTACGGTATCTTTCAAACCTTTTTTTCTATTTAGGATTCGAACCATTTTGCTGTAAATGAAAGAGGAGGATTTTTGTATATCTATCTATATATAGATAGATATATATCGATATCCACTTTAGTGAGATCAACACAGATTACGTTTGTTATTGACAAATCTATTTTGAAAATTTAATCAATAAAAAAAGTTTTTATTTTCCTTATATTTTCGATTTACAGATCTTGATATGAATCTAGATTATTTGAAATATTCGAATTTGTGGAAATATGAAATAAAGAAAAAAAATAGCATTTAGGGATGTTTCAAATTTTGATTCTTCCGTATCAGAGCGCATCAATCATTTCCGGAGAACAATAAATGGGTTATATAATTTCATTGTGGATCGGCAAATTCTTGGGCCGAGCTGGATTTGAACCAGCGTAGACATATTGCCAACGAATTTACAGTCCGTCCCCATTAACCGCTCGGGCATCGACCCAGGAACAGGAAGAATACATTTCCGTTTTTATTGAAAATTCATGATCAACTTCCTTTCGTAACACCCTACCCCCAGGGGAAGTCGAATCCCCGCTGCCTCCTTGAAAGAGAGATGTCCTGAACCACTAGACGATGGGGGCATACTTGCCCGACCGCCATTATACTACGTTCATAGTATGAACAGTTTTTTGAAATTGTCAATATAATAATATGATTCGATCAAAAAAAATTTTCCATCTTTCAGAATTCCATAGAAATTTTGGATTCATCATTTAGATTTCAAATTTGTTTATTTTTATTTCAATCGTTAATAATTAGAAAATGAAAAAAAAAAAAAAATTAATTTAAAAGAAAGTCAAATAAACAAAAAAACAATAGGCATTAGAAATGATTGCTTTGTTGGAAAGGACGGGAGGTTAAGTTAAAACTTTATTTCTTTCACTTTCTTTCGTTCATTATTAAGATTCGATAGGTATATTTATCACTCATACTAAGCCGGGAAATCAAAATTTGGTTTAGGGACAGGACAAATT
>NC_140640.1:0-25000 GCF_000230855.2 Cajanus cajan | reverse complement strand
AAAAAACGAAATGACCCCTCCCCCAGAATTCTTTCGGATTGTCAGGCACATTAAAAAAACGGAATAGATAAGTCCCTAAAAATAAAGAAAACTATAACACATTATAGGGAGGGGTCAAATCTTCATTGATATAAAAGATATAGCTTATTATCTTATATATATATATATAGTATAATTTGTAAATAACTAAAACTTTTATATTATTAAAGTAAATAAAAATATTCTATATATAAATATTTTATAGAATCATAATTTTAATTCGATTCTATAGATATATAGAAAAAAATAATATATAATAATAGAATTATGAATTATTGATTGAAATTTATATCAAAAAAGAATATATAATAATAATAATATCGGAATTCTTAATAGAAACTAATATTTATTAAAAAAAAATATATCTATATTAGAAAAGAATATGCATTATATACATTTCTTTTGAATTTTCCCTAATAGAGTATCAGACCCATCTCTGTACAAATAGAATCACATATCAAGCACAAAAAAAATGCGGATATAGTCGAATGGTAAAATTTCTCTTTGCCAAGGAGAAGACGCGGGTTCGATTCCCGCTATCCGCCTCCACTTAGTTATGTATTTTATAGTCATAGTATGAAAAATGGTATAGAATTGACTCCCCCCCTTTTTTTCTTCTTGAACCCTTGTTTTTGCGGAGACGGGATTTGAACCCGTGACCTCAAGGTTATGAGCCTTGCGAGCTACCAAGTTGCTCTACTCCGCGATAAGGATAATAATTTATAACTAATGGACAAAAAAAAGATTAAACGGGTCCCTCTACCATATCTGTACAAATAGAATAAACCATTTATACAGAACGGTAAAGGGACCCACCTATGATCACTGATAATAAAAATGAATAAAAAAATGAAGAGAATTTGGAATCCTTACCAACTGGATCTTGTTGCACCCGGCAAGAAACCTGCATGAACCATTTCACGAAGTATGTGTCCAGATAATCCAAAGTCTCGATAATTAGCTCTCGGTCTTCCGGTCGAAAAACAACGTCGATGTAAACGTATAGGTGCACTATTACGCGGTAGTGATTCTAATTTTCCATGAATTTCCCATTTATCAATTAACGACGGAACTTTGCTTATTTCTTTTTTTGAGGATCGACGAATCAAATGATATTTTTGTTCCAATTTTTGTCTCTTCTTCTCCCTCTGAATCACACTTTTCCTTGCCATAATGGTTGATTTCTTATTAGTATCAATTATAGAAGTCACATCCTAGATGTATAAATGGCTTCCCCTTTCCATAGAAGGAAATTACATTATTGCCGGATATTCTACAATTAACCAAATTTGCCCGATGTAGAGGCAATCAAGAAGGCTGCATAAGTAAATATATAACCTACGGAAAAGTGGGCTAGTCCAACCAATCTTGCTTGCACAATGGAAAGAGCCACTGGTTTATCTCTCCATCGAATCAAATTAGCCAAAGGTGTGCGTTCATGAGCCCATGCTAAAGTTTCAATCAATTCCTGCCAATATCCGCGCCAAGAAATTAAGAACATAAATCCGGTAGCCCAAACAAGATGTCCAAACAAGAACATCCACGCCCAGACTGATAAACTATTCATACCAAAAGGGTTATATCCATTGATAAGTTGGGAAGAGTTCAACCATAGATAATCTCTTAACCATCCCATCAAATAGGTAGAAGATTCATTAAACTGTGAAACATTACCCTGCCATAGTGTAATGTGTTTCCAATGCCAATAAAAAGTAACCCATCCAATGGTATTTAACATCCAGAAAACTGCCAAATAAAATGCGTCCCAAGCCGAAATATCACAAGTACCACCTCGTCCGGGACCATCGCAAGGAAAACTATAACCAAAATCTTTTTTATCTGGCATTAACTTTGAACCACGTGCATCCAAAGCACCTTTTACTAAGATCAATGTAGTTGTATGTAAACCAAGAGCAATAGCATGATGAACCAAGAAGTCTCCAGGCCCTATTGTTAAGAATAGAGAATTACTATTCTCATTAACAGCATTTAACCAACCAGGCAACCATATGCTTCGTCCCGCATTGAACGCTGGACTGTTCGTTGAAGATAAAAGTACATCGAACCCATAGGAAGTTTTACCATGAGCAGATTGTATCCATTGGGCAAATATAGGTTCGATCAAGATTTGTTTCTCCGGAGTACCAAAAGCAAGCATGACATCATTATGGACATAAAGTCCCAGAGTATGGAAACCCAGAAAGAGGCTAGCCCAACTTAAGTGGGATATGATAGCTTCTTTATGGTCTAAAATTCTTGCCAAAACATTATCTTCATTCTGTTCTGGATTATAATCTCTAATAAAAAAGATAGCTCCATGAGCAAAAGCCCCTGTCATAATGAAGCCTGCTATATATTGATGATGAGTATATAACGCAGCTTGAGTAGTAAAGTCTTGTGCTATAAATGCATAAGCGGGTAAAGAGTACATGTGTTGAGCTACCAAGGAAGTAATAACCCCTAAAGAGGCTAGAGCAAGACCTAATTGAAAATGAATTGAATTATTGATTGTGTCATAAAGACCCTTATGTCCACGCCCCAATCTACCCCCCGGAGGAGTATGTGCTTCTAAAAGATCTTTTATACTGTGACCAATCCCGAAGTTTGTTCTATACATATGGCCAGCAACTAGAAAAATAAATGCAATAGCTAAATGATGATGTGCAATATCGGTTAGCCATAAACTTTGAGTTTGCGGATGGAATCCCCCGAGAAGTGTTAGAATAGCAGTTCCTGCTCCTTGAGAGGTACCAAATATATGACTATTGGAATCCGGGTTTTGAGCATAAAGATTCCACTGACCTGTAAAAAATGGACCTAATCCTTCGGGGTGTGGCAATACATTTAATAAATTATTCCATCGAACGTTTTCCCCTCTGGATCCTGGAATAGCGACATGGACTAAATGACCTGTCCAAGCCAAGGAACTAACTCCGAATAGTCCTGACAAATGATGATTAAGGCGGGATTCGGCATTTTTAAACCACGAAACGCTCGGTTTCCATTTTGGTTGCAGGTGTAACCAACCCGCCATTAAAGATATAGTAGAAAGAAATAATAGAAAAAGAGCTCCAGTATAAAGATCTCCATTAGTACGTAAACCAATTGTATACCACCACTGATAAACACCAGAATAGGCTATATTAACTGGGCCTAGAGCACCCCCTCGAGTAAAAGCTTCTATAGCCGGTTGACCAAAATGAGGATCCCAAATTGCATGAGCAATAGGTCTTACATGTAAAGGATCCTGTACCCATGCCTCAAAATTCCCTTGCCAAGCTACATGAAACAAATTCCCGGAAGTCCACAGAAAAATTATTGCTAATTGCCCGAAATGAGAAGCAAAAATATTCTGATAAAGACGTTCCTCAGTAATATCATCATGACTTTCGAAGTCATGTGCGGTAGCAATACCAAACCAAATACGACGAGTAGTGGGGTCTTGAGCTAAGCCTTGACTAAACCTTGGAAATCTTAATGCCATAATGATTTTCAAATCCTCCTAGCTATTATCCTACTGCAATAATTCTTGCTAAGAAGAATGCCCATGTTGTGGCAATTCCACCTAGAAGGTAATGTGTTACTCCTACAGCACGTCCCTGTACAATGCTCAAGGCTCTAGGCTGAGTAGCAGGAGCAACTTTTAATTTATTATGAGCCCAAACAATGGATTCAATAAGTTCTTGCCAATAACCACGCCCGCTGAATAGAAACATTAAACTAAAAGCCCATATAAAATGGGCACCCAAGAAAAAAAGACCATATGCAGATAATGAAGAACCATAAGACTGAATTACCTGGGATGCCTGCGCCCATAAGAAATCACGGAGCCACCCATTAATGGTAATGGAACTCTGCGCAAAATTGCCTCCTGTGATATGAGTTACTATCCCTTGATCACTTATACTACCCCAAACATCTGACTGCATTTTCCAACTGAAATGGAATATTACTACCGAAATGGAATTGTACATCCAAAATAGTCCTAAGAAGACATGATCCCAAGCGGATACTTGGCATGTCCCCCCTCTTCCAGGTCCATCACAAGGGAAACGAAAACCTAGATTTGCTTTATCCGGTATCAATCGTGAGCTACGAGCAAATAGAACACCCTTTAGAAGTATCAATACTGTTACATGAATTGTAAATGCATGAATATGATGGACCAAAAAATCGGCTGTTCCTAATGGAATCGGTAACAAAGCAACTTTACCGCCCACTGATACTAAATTATCACCTCCCCAAGTCAAACTGGTACTTGTTGTTGCACCGGGGGCCGTTGTGCCTGGTGCTAAAGCATGGGTATTTTGTATCCATTGAGCAAAGACGGGTTGTAATTGTATAGCGGTATCAGAAAACATATCTTGAGGGCGCCCTAAAGCGCTCATGGTATCATTATGAATATACAAACCAAAACTGTGAAAGCCTAAAAATATACATACCCAGTTAAGATGTGATATGATTGCATCGCGATGTCTAAGGACACGATCTAATAGATCGTTGTATCGAATAGTCGGATCATAGTCTCTTACCATAAAAATAGCTGCATGCGCAGCAGCACCAACTATGAGAAATCCACCAATCCACATGTGATGTGTAAACAATGAAAGTTGTGTACCATAGTCAGTAGCTAGGTATGGATAAGGAGGCATAGAATACATATGGTGAGCTACAACAATGGTCAAAGAGCCTAACATAGCTAGGTTAATAGATAATTGAGCATGCCATGACGTTGTTAGGATCTCATATAGACCTTTATGACCCTGGCCCGTAAATGGACCCTTATGTGCCTCTAAAATATCTTTTATACTGTGACCAATACCCCAGTTGGTCCTATACATGTGACCCGCTATCAAGAAAAGAATTGCAATAGCTAAATGATGGTGTACAATATCGGTCAGCCATAGACCTCCAGTTACTGGATCTAATCCCCCACGAAAAGTCAGAAATTCTGCGTATTTTGACCAATTCAAGGTGAAAAATGGGGTAGCTCCCTCGGCAAAACTTGGATAAATTTGAGCCAAAAGATCCCGATTCAGGATAAATTCATGAGGAAGTGGGATTTCTTTGGGATCTACTGCAGCATTTAGAAATTGGTTAATTGGTAAAGATACATGTATTTGATGTCCTGCCCAAGAAAGAGAGCCCAATCCTAGTAACCCTGTCAAATGGTGATTCAACATAGATTCCACATCTTGGAACCAAGCCAATTTTGGAGCAGCTTTGTGATAATGGAACCAACCAGCAAAAAGCATTAAGGCTGCAAAGACCAATGCACCAATTGCGGTACAATAGAGTTGTAATTCATTAGTTATTCCAGATGCTCTCCAAATCTGAAAAAAACCAGAGGTTATTTGTATTCCTCGGAACCCTCCCCCTACATCACCATTTAATATTTCTTGGCCCACTATTGGCCAAACCACCTGAGCACTAGGCCTAATGTGAGTAGGATCACTTAACCATGCTTCATAATTGGAAAAACGAGCACCATGAAAATACATGCCACTCAGCCAAAGAAAGATGATAGAGAGTTGGCCGAAATGGGCACTAAAAACTTTTCGGGAAATCTCCTCCAAATCACTAGTATGGCTATCAAAATCATGAGCGTCAGCATGTAGGTTCCAGATCCAAGTAGTAGTATCAGGTCCCTTAGCTATTGTTCTTGAGAAATGACCAGGTTTTGCCCATTCCTCGAAAGAAGTTTTTATGGGATCCCTATCTACCAAAATTTTTACTTCTGGTTCCGGTGAACGAATAATCATTGAGTCCTCCTCTTTCCAGACAACACATACAAAGAGACCTGCCAACAGAAAACAGAATTAGTGAACTTATGAGAGATGTTTATATTGAGTTTTGCTATCTCCCATCTATCTATTTTCTATTTTCTTTAATTAAATCTATTTTCTTTAGTTATTCACTAGAACAATTATGATCTCGAAGTTAATCCGGGGCAAGTGTTCGAATCTATTATGACATAGTAGTGAGGCGCTCAACGGACCTTTTTTTTGAACCTTCTAAGACTTTTTGCGAACTTTGAAAGGAAGTTAAATAATTTTTTGTGCAGCCTAATCGAATATATTCAGATTTTACTCAGAAGTTCCTAGATCGAACTAATTTTACTTTTTTTTTATATAGACAGTATTATTTTGTACTTAATTTTTTAAATTATAAGAGATATAATTAAATTCTGTGATTGGTCGTTCCCATAGAAATTCTTTTTTTATTTGATTGATGGGGACAACAAACAATAAATTATAACAAATTAAATATATCTATATCTATATAGATATAGATATATATAGATATATATAATTTAAGAAAAAAATATAAGAAAAATAAATAAACAGAGTGTTTTTATTCAAAACGCCCTGTGATCTTCAACCAATTCTGTGCTTCAATATAATTACCAGGGGTAAGGGCTATAGCTTGTTTCCAATATTCAGCGGCTTGATTAAACCAAGATTCCGCAACTTCCGAGTCTCCCTGTCGAATGGCCTGTTCTCCTCGGTCGGAATAGGTGAGTCAATTCCTTTCCTTAGAACCGTACTTGAGAATTTCCTGACTCATACGGCTCAGCAGTCAATTCTTTTTTTTTCTATTTTTTTTAAGTTAACTAAAAGAAAAAAAAGAAGTTATTAACATGAGTTTCAAACTTGAATTTTGACTAATAAAGAATTTCAAGAATCTCATCTTTTTTTAGTTTTATCTTTTCTCCTACCTTCAGAAAAAGGAAGAAAGCATTCGAATTAACACCCTCATTCTAATTTTCTGAAAAGTAACTATCTCGATTATATATATATCATATATTTTTCTATATGATATATCCATTTCTATAGAATCTTGGAAAAAGTATTTTCTTTCTTATAAAGAAAAGGCTTTCTATCTTTGGGATTTGATACTACACCGCTGCTAAAAAAATCAGGGGATCCACTTTATTACATAAGCGGTTTCCTTACTTTTCTATCATGAGATAAGTAAGCAGTTTTTATTGTATCGGCTCAAAACCGTGTTAATTGATCTTTACGATGCTTCCTTTATCAATTAGATCTTTTATCCATAGAAAAAGCGGGTATCTAGGCATATCTATTTCTTCATATTTTGTTTGACTTCTATGAAGTTTCTTTCTTTGCTACAGCTGATAAAAATCGTTGTTTTGGACGATATATGTATATGTAGAAAGCCTTTTTTTTTTTCTAGTATTTTTATATAGATATATATTAGATATATATATATTAGTATGTGTGTATTTTTGCTTGTTCGTTTCTTTTTCTTTCTATATTGGAGATAGTCGCACGTAATGACAGATCACGGCCATATTATTAAAAGCTTGGGGTAAGAATGGGTTTCGTTCGAGCGCCCTAAAATAATATTCCAAAGCTTTTGTATGTTCCCCGTTACTTGTGTGGATAAGGCCTATGTTATAAAGTATATAACTTCGATCATAGGGATCAATTTCCAGTCGCATAGCCTCATAATAATTCTGTAAAGCTTCCGCATAATTTCCTTCAGATTGAGCTGACATCCGTTACGGTCGTCATTCGGTTCAAAGAATCTCCGCTCCAAAACCGTACGTGAAATTTTCATCTCATACGGCTCCTCCCTTATATATGTAATGATAAAAATACATAGAATCCAAAAAGATTTTAGTATTCTCATTATCAACTGAACAGGGCTAGTGTTTTTATAACAAATCTCTAGCCAACCTTCCTATAAAAAATTCTTCCTTAACATTAAGTATCTTGGTACTGGATAAAAAGACAGTAACTTCAACAATTTCTTTGTCCTCAACGCTGCTTAGTTTCCCGGAATTATTCACTTCAAAAATATTCGATGGTTATACGGGTATCCAAAATACGAACGAGATGGATGTTTATTGTCCCAACCATTCTTGTTTGTCCCAATCCCAATAAGATATGGAAGGATATATATACAAATATATACAAAACAAAGTTTTCGTGTTGTCGATTCCTAAGCGTAGTGCTTCTTTCCCCATGCTGCCTATCGGTACTAGTAGGTTAGGGTTGACCTAACCCCATAAGTATAACCTTTCGCTTTATACTAGAAACCTGAAATTCAAGCATATGAGGCTGCATTAATCGAGGATACACGACAGAAGGAATTAATTGTTTTTTTTTACAAATTTCACCTTCAGCAAGCGTGGTTTTTTTTTCATTTTTTTACCGATTTCGGTTAAATATATATATATACAAATCGCACCATCTCTGTAATAAGTGAATGCCTTTTTTTCTCCCGAAGTTGTCGGAATTATTCGTAATAAGATATTGGCTACAATTGAAAAGGTCTTGTCAATAAAATTTTCATTTATCCGAGATCTAGGCATAGGTATAAATTCATTCTATAATTAAATTATTTATCGTGTGAGAAATAAATCAATCCCACAAATACACAAATAAAGGAATTGTACAATACAGTGCGAAATAACGTAAAAACAGATTCATTAATCCAATTGGTTTATCCTAAGGCTTTGTAGGAGGGTTTTTCTAATTTTTATCTTTCTATTTTTTTAGTTTGGATAGGTTTTATGCATTTATCAAAAATATGAATGAATTCACTATTCACCCGGTTTCTGGACATCATTATGTAGGAGAGATGGCCGAGTGGTTCAAGGCGTAGCATTGGAACTGCTATGTAGGCTTTTTGTTTACCGAGGGTTCGAATCCCTCTCTTTCCGAATCTTTAACAAATTAATCAATATTACCCATCACAATGTTTCAAATAACAATGCATACCATTATTTCCAATTTTTTGATATGGACTCTCTATTCCTAATTTTTTCGGTAATATAAAAAAGAGTGGAAAAAGTGAGCAAGGAATTAAAATTTTCCTATATCCATGTCTATGATATATGAATCATGTCTATGATATATGAATGTCGGAAAATCCTCGGATAAAAACTCTTGTTATTTTAGTTAGGTTTAAGTCTGACGAGAATAATATTCTACGACCAGTAATTCATTTATTTTCAAACCAACCCATTTATTATCTATTATTTGATTGATTAATCCTTTATATTGGAATGGGTGAAGAGTCAAATGATTTGGCAATTTATCACGGGGGGCTGAATCAAGATAATTTTGAATCAGAGTTTTAGATTTTTGTTCATCCTTCGCTGTAATAATATCTTGAGGTTTGCAACGATAACTTGGTATATCTACTATACGACCATTAACTAAAACATGTCTATGGTTAATTAGTTGGCGGGCTTGAGGAATCGTCGCAGCCATACCCAATCGAAAAAGTATGTTATCCAAGCGCATTTCAAGTAGTTGTAATAAAACCTGACCAGTTGATCCTTTAGCTTTTCCGGCGATACGGACGTATTTAAGCAATTGTCGTTCTGTAAGACCATAATGAAAACGCAATTTTTGTTTTTCTTCTAAACGAATACGATATTGAGATTTTTTACTGGATCGCGATTGATTTCTAAGTTCGCTTTTGACTGTTAGCTTTTTACGAGTTAGTCCTGGTAAAGACCCCAGACGGCGTATTTTTTTGAAACGAGGTCCTCTGTAACGTGACATAAAGACTCCTTTTTTTATGGAAAATCCAATCTTATAAATCAAAATTAAAACTAAACTAAATGAAAAATATTATAAATGAAGCGAAATTCACTAAAGTATTATACTAAAAAGAATAATTCAATTCATTTTTTCAATATCCGAACTTTATTCTATTGTATATAAAAAAAATAGAAAAAAAGTAGGTTCTTTTGTTGATTTGTTCCACAGAGATCAAACTCTCTGCATTTTTTTTTAAAGAAATTCTTAATTATGTAACAAAATAAAAAACAAATTGAGAAAAGCCGGCTATCGGATTCGAACCGATGACCATCGCATTACAAATGCGATGCTCTAACCTCTGAGCTAAGCGGGCTAACATAGCCAAAATTGCGTATGCATCGGAATTTCATAAACTGCTGGGATCTTAGTTATTAATTGTTAGTTATTTATAAGATAATTCAAATTAATACGAACACAGAAAAAATATAGTGTCGATCCAATATTTAATATTTATTTGATTTAGTACATAACATAGTATATAACATGAAGTGCAAGATAAGGATTAATAATATATTAATTAATATATAATATTTCGACAGATTTATCAAATCTATATCTATATATATATAGATAGAATATTATTATTTTAAATTAAAATATGTATAATCTATATAATTATACATTAGAATTATAAGATATTTTATTATTATATATTGGATTATTAAAAAATATATATATTAAAATGAAAGTAAATTTGAGTAAGTAACTAGGAATTCAATATTTCGAAATGAATTCGACATTAAAAGAAAATAATGGTTTTTTATGGCCATTAAATTCATTTTAGTTATATTAATTCTATATGAATAAATGGATTATTTATTAAACAAAAAAAGGAAAGAAAAAGAAAAGTCCAACCCAGATAATAATTAAAGATTCCCATGTTTTCATTCGGAAAAAGATAAAAAACTAAGATGAAAAAAAAAAAGAATCGACCATTCGAGTATTCAAAATTAAATAAAAAAATAATAGAAGTAGGGGCATATAATATAAATAGATATATGGTATATATCTGTGTATATTGAATTCTGAATACTTACATAATAGAATCATCTAAAATTCAATGAAATAATGGAATCTAAAATAAATAAAAGAGGGGGATATGGCGAAATTGGTAGACGCTACGGACTTAATTGGATTGAGTCTTGGTATGGAAACTTACCAAGTGAGAACTTTCAAATTCAGAGAAACCCTGGAATTCACAATGGGCAATCCTGAGCCAAATCCTGTTTTCCGAAAAGAAATAAAAGTTTAAAAAGTGATAATAAAAAAGGGATAGGTGCAGAGACTCAATGGAAGCTGTTCTAACAAATGGAAAAGATGTGAATCAAATCAATTCAAAGTTGAAGAAAAGATGGAATATTCATTGATCAAATCATTCACTCCATCATAATCTGATAGATCCTTTGAAGAACTGATCAATCAGACGAGAATAAAGATAGAGTCCTATTCTACATGTCAATACTGACAACAATGAAATATGTGAATCAAATCAATTCAAAGTTGAAGAAAAGATGGAATATTCATTGATCAAATCATTCACTCCATCATAATCTGATAGATCCTTTGAAGAACTGATCAATCAGACGAGAATAAAGATAGAGTCCTATTCTACATGTCAATACTGACAACAATGAAATTTATAGTAAGAAGAAAATCCGTCGACTTTAGAAATCGTGAGGGTTCAAGTCCCTCTATCCCCAACCAAAGGGCCTCTTTAACTTTCAAATTCTTTTTCCTATATCCTCTCTGTCTTTAAGTCGTTATTTATGTGTTTTATTCCATTTATTCTTTCACAAAGAAATTGGAATTTTTCTTTTTCTTATCATAATTAGGAGTCACAAGTTTTGGAATATATAGAGCATCTTTGAAATATGTAATTATTTGTGTGAAACACGTATAATTTTTTTTATGATAATAAAAAAAATGAATATCTTATTTTTGAGCAAGGAATCCTCATATGCATGATTAACGATACAAAATAATTACTATTACTGAAACTTACTTATAATAATGAAACTTACTTATAATTTTTAATTTTTTGTCTTTTTTTACTTAGTTTACTTAGATTCATTGACATATACTCTAGTAATCTTTTAAAATAAAAGATGAGGCTTATGCGTCAAGAATGGTCGGGATAGCTCAGCTGGTAGAGCAGAGGACTGAAAATCCTCGTGTCACCAGTTCAAATCTGGTTCCTGGCACATGATTCATTTGTATGAGTATCTATTCCCCATACTCATTTAAATGAATATGGGGAATAGATAATTAAAAGAATAGATGCTTTTTTTTAGGGATATTCGTTGTATATATATAAGAAATTCTTTATTTATTTTGTTTCCCTTTTTCTGCGCTCTAAAAGTTAATATTTCCATAATATTCGAATGGTTTAATTAGTTGGTTCAAAGACCTCCTAAAAGTCTAGTCTAAGAGAGTTCAGGGGTGGAATTGGAATAGTCAAAATTAATCTTATAGATGGATTACACAAATAGAATTTAGCCCATTTCTTTGTTTTTTTATATTTCCATATTATTCATCTCCTTTGATGTTACTTTTTCTTTTTCGTGGCCATATAATTGATGTTGATGTGTACGTTATATAGTTCATGATAACGAATTTTTGCAGTTCATCCTATTTATGGGCTTGGCTGATACGAAATAATAAGTATTGTTCATATTTTAGAATCTCAAAGAACCCCTATTTTGAAATACCTACATTATTATCTTATTTATGAATTTGGTGATTTATGACATACATAAAAATAGATGAATTAGACTTCCATTATTCTGTCTGATTTAACTTCAATAACTTTGTCTGATCTATAAGAGAATATACAGCTATTCCTTGAATATCAAGGGTTGCAGAAGTGTGGATTAGTTTATTATTTTTATCATTTAGTGAGCATCTTGGATTTCATAAAAATTTGGGGCGATATAATCTTTACGCAAAGGCCATCCTATCCAACTTTCAGGCATTAAAATACGTCTCAGACGCGGATGATTATCATAAGAAATTCCCAACATATCATAAGATTCCTTTTCTTGAAAATCCGCACTTTTCCAAACCCAGAAAATAGAAGGAATTCTGGGATTTTTTCTTGCGACAAATATTTTTATGCATACCTCTTCGGGTTGATCTATACCATACTCTATTCTCGTAAGATGATATACACTAGCTAATAGTCCTCCTGGTGCTACATCATAGGCACATTGGGAACGTAGATAATTGTAACCATATACATATAAAATGACAGCAATAGAATGCCAATCCTCGGGCTTTATTTGTAAAGTCTCTATTCCTTGGTAATCGAAACCCAATGATCTATGAATTAATCCATGTTTGACTAAACAAGAAGACAAACGACCTTGCATTTTTTACTTCTCCTTTATTTTTTTTTAGGAATTTGGTATTAGTATTTCCTATTTACATTACGATGAAATTAAAAAAAATAGGAATTGCCACTTTCTTATTGTACTTTAAAAAAATGTGACAGACAGTATCTCTGACAGTAGATGGCGGTTGATAGAAGAATTCTTGACCATAATTGCCCGTATGAGTACTGCATCCAACATGAAACTTGTGGTTGGTAGTAAAACATCTATTCTCTCGTTGAGAACTCATTTGATCTTCATAGATTTCTCGAGATATTTTCTTACGAAGTTTTGTTATAGCATCTATGATGGCTTCCGGTTTAGGTGGACAGCCCGGCAAATAGACATCCACAGGAATTAACTTATCCACGCCCCGAACAGTACTATAAGAATCGGTACTAAACATCCCCCCCGTAATTGTACAGGCTCCCATAGCAATAACATATTTTGGTTCGGGCATTTGTTCATATAATCGAACTAAAGAAGGAGCCATTTTCATAGTTACGGTGCCCGCTGTTAAAATTAGGTCTGCCTGCCTAGGACTCGATCGTGGTACTAGTCCATAACGATCAAAGTCGAATCGTGATCCTATTAATGAAGCAAATTCAATGAAGCAACAACTGGTACCATAGAGAAGCGGCCATAAACTGGATAATCTTGACCAATTTGAAAGATCATTTAATGTAGTAGAAATGACTGAATTTTTGGTTGTTTGATCAAGTAAGGGAAACTCAATGGAATTCATAATTGTCTCAATGTTTTTTTTTTTATTGTCTAAATAGTCAATAATTAAGACCATTCTAATGCTCCCTTTCGCCATGCATAAACTGAACCAACAATTAGTATAAGCACGAATATGAAAGCTTCTATAAATACGGATACCCCTAATACATCTAAACTCATTGCCCATGGATAAAGAAAAACCGTTTCAACATCAAAAACAACAAAAATGAGAGCAAATATATAATAACGAATTCGAAATTGTAACCAAGCATCGCCTATTGGTTCTATTCCCGATTCATAACTAGAAAGTTTCTCCGGTCCCTTGTTAATCGGGGCTAAAATTCCAGAAATTAGAAATGCCAAAATAGGAATAAAACTGGATATTATTAGAAATGTCCAAAAAATATCATATTCATAAAGCAGAAACATAAACGTACTCCCCTGAATGTGGAAAATATACCCGATTAGTATTAATAATTACTCTAAAGTCTAAATTTTATTCTACTAGTATATAAATATACTAATATTAGTATTATTCTATCGAATATTTATATGTTCTGATAGAAATTATCAAATTCTTTCTATTCTATATATTATTTACTAATAGTATTAGTAATGAGATAGATTCGATATTAAATATTATTAGTATCTATAGGAATATTAGGGGTATACGGACTCGAACCGTAGACCTTCTCGATAAAACAAATCAAACGGATTCTTATCAAAATGATTTGAATTGGTTTAAAAACCCAACGTGCATTTTTATTGCATTGAGCTTTTTCATTAACTGATAGAAATATCAGTTAGTCCACCATCTTTTTTCTTGACAGAAATAATAAAGAGATGATTCCTTATGCTCTTATTTATTTGGATTCTAATCTAAGAGCACTACCAAAGTGTTTCAAAGAAGGATTAGCTTGACGTAGGTCTGCTTATGGCCTAGATCAACTTAAGTTAAATGGACTCTCTATCTACCTACTCAAATTAAAATATAAGATAGGAAATGACACTTCATACACCTTAAAGTCCATAAGATAAAGATAGGGAGAAAAGATCATTTTTTTGAGGTCCCTATACCCATTATGCCTAGCATTGACGAGAAATGGGTATTCACCTTATCAATATCTCAAATCAATGATGGATTCTGTTTTATGGCTAAACCCTTTGTTTTGTCAGGCTATTGTTCTCTTGTTTTGTTGCTTAAAAAATGGAGTAAGACATCGATTTATTACTATAAGAGAAAATCTTTTGATTACAAGATGGACTCCTCTGAAAAAAAAAACATTGGCGCTTGTGTAAACGAGGTGCTCTACCTAACTGAGCTATAGCCCTTGTGCTTATGATACATATTTTATCATAGTATGTAGATAATTTCTTGTCAAGATGAATATTACACGATCGAATCCCTTGAATGGATATTGCGTTGGTATTGCTTATAAGTAATATTTTATTTATAATCAATTGATCTGATAAATGGGTACCATCCTTTTTTGGGGGCGGTGATAAATGACCTACTTAACTCAGTGGTTAGAGTATTGCTTTCATACGGCGGGAGTCATTGGTTCAAATCCAATAGTAGGTAAGGTATAGTTAAAACTTATTAGATACCATTGACTCTGGTATCTAATAAGTTTTTCTACTACCCTTTTATTTATTTTCTATCTTTTCTTACTGTTTCATTTTCCATTTTTTAATTATTCGGATATTCGGACGCATCAACTTGTTACGAAATCACATTGATAGCCTCTACTCGTGTCCTAGCTCGTCTAAGAGCTAGATTTGCCTCAATTTTTTGTCTCTTGCCTTCAGCCTTATTCAAATTAGCTTCTGCTATTTTAAGAGTTTGCTGTGCTTCTTGTGGATCAATGTCACTACCCTTTTCCGCATCATTTACTAAAACAGTGATCTCATTATTGTTTATTCTAGCAAAACCGCCCATCAGAGCCATCATTAACCATTGGTCTTTAAGGCGTATTCTCAAAATACCTATATCTACAGCTGTGGCAATAGGCGCATGATTTGGTAATACTCCAATTTGTCCGCTATTAGTAGGTAAAATGATTTCCTTCACTTCTGAATCCCAAACAATTCGATTAGGAGTCAGTACACAAAGATTTAAAGTCATTTCTTCAATTTGCTCTCCATTTCTAAGTTCGTAGCCTTCGCAGTAGCTTCATCGATATTACCTACCAAATAAAAGGCTTGTTCAGGAAGACCATCTAATTCTCCAGAAAGAATCAATTTAAACCCTCTAATTGTTTCTGCTAGACCAACATATTTCCCCGGCGAACCTGTAAAAACTTCTGCTACGAAAAAAGGTTGTGATAAGAAACGCTCAATTTTTCGTGCTCTTGCTACAGTTAAGCGATCTTCTTCGGATAATTCGTCCAAGCCAAGAATAGCGATAATGTCCTGAAGTTCTTTGTAACGTTGTAAAGTTTGTTTAACTCTTTGTGCAGTCTCATAATGTTCTTCACCAACGATCCGAGGTTGGAGCATAGTTGACGTTGAATCTAAAGGATCTACTGCTGGATAGATACCTTTGGCCGCTAATCCTCTTGATAGTACAGTAGTAGCATCTAAATGTGCAAATGTCGTAGCAGGGGCAGGATCGGTTAAATCGTCTGCGGGTACATAAACTGCTTGAATAGAAGTTATGGACCCTTCTTTGGTAGAAGTAATTCTTTCTTGTAAAGAACCCATTTCAGTACTAAGAGTGGGTTGATAACCCACAGCAGAGGGCATTCGACCCAATAAGGCAGATACTTCAGATCCTGCTTGGACGAAGCGGAATATATTGTCGATAAATAGAAGTACATCTTGTTCGTTGACATCTCGAAAATATTCCGCCATAGTTAGGGCAGTTAAACCCACTCTCATACGAGCTCCGGGCGGTTCATTCATTTGACCGTATACTAGAGCTACTTTAGATTCTGCAATATTTTTTTCATTAATTACTCCGGATTCTTTCATTTCCATATAAAGATCATTTCCCTCACGAGTACGCTCACCTACTCCGCCAAATACAGATACACCTCCATGAGCTTTGGCAATGTTATTGATCAATTCCATAATGAGTACTGTTTTACCTACTCCGGCTCCACCGAAAAGTCCTATTTTTCCTCCACGCCGATAAGGGGCTAAAAGATCTACTACTTTTATTCCTGTTTCAAAAATAGATAATTTTGTATCTAATTGGATAAAGGCAGGCGCAGATCTATGAATGGGAGATGTTGTGCGAGTATCTACAGGACCTAAATTATCAATAGGCTCTCCAAGTACGTTGAAAATTCGTCCTAGAGTTGCTCCGCCTACTGGAACACTTAAGGGAGCTCCTGTGTCAATCACTTCCATTCCTCTCATTAGACCATCTGTAGCACTCATAGCTACAGCTCTAACTCGATTATTTCCTAATAATTGCTGTACTTCACAAGTCACGTTAATTTGTTGACCAACATTATCTCGACCCTTAACTACCAAAGCGTTGTAAATATTAGGCATCTTCCCTGGGGGAAAGGCTACATCTAGTACCGGACCAATTATTTGGGCGATACGTCCCAGATTTTTTTTTTCAAGCGCAGAAACCTCAGGACCAGAAGTAGTAGGATTTATTCGCATATAAAAATATATCCATTTTTTTCCGAAAAAAAAAATTGAAATCAAAAAAAAATGTTCGATAACCAAGCAAGTTGATCGGTTAATTCAATAACAAATAAGAAATGGTAGTTAGTACTCTATTTTTTTGGTACCACCCAACCAATCCAATTAAATTGTTTACTTTTTAAATTTCAATGATTGAATTTTAAAGTTTACCTCAGTCATTTTGAAAATTTCAATTGTATAAAATCTTTCAAAAGTTTTTTTTTTCTATCATTATAGAGAATATCATCTATATTCTCTATGGAATTCGAACCTGAACCTTATTTACATTTACGATTCATTTTTTCTATCTCATTGGCTTTCTTATTTCATCAGTAGACAATTTATACTTAATTCTACTTAGCTTATTATTCTACTTAGCTTTTTTTTTTACCTTTTTTTTGTTTTCCGGGGAAAAGTATTCCTATTTTTACATCTAGGATTTACATATACAACCTATATCACCGTCAAGATCAAGAGTTCATTTTTTTTTACTTAAATTAGATATTTCGATTCCAAAATGAAAAATTAAATAAGTAAGGGGGATAATAAATTAGAAAAAAAAAAAACAAAGATTGGGTTGCGCTATACATATGAAAGAGTATACAATAATGATGTATTTGACAAATCAAATACCATCGTTTAATATTTAATTTAATAATAATGAACCTTTGGAATTTATTGATAATATTAGTGGATTATTTGTGAAAGATTCCTGTGAAGTGAAAGAAAAGATTTCACTAACTCCTAAGTGATGTCGAGTAGACCTTGTTGTTTCGAGAATTCTTAATTCGTGAGTTGTAGGGAGGGATTTATGTCACCACAAACAGAGACTAAAGCAAGTGTTGGGTTCAAAGCTGGTGTTAAAGATTATAAATTGACTTATTATACGCCTCAGTATCAAACCAAAGATACTGATATCTTGGCAGCATTCCGAGTAACTCCTCAACCTGGAGTTCCGCCTGAAGAAGCAGGTGCCGCGGTAGCTGCAGAATCTTCTACTGGTACATGGACAACTGTGTGGACTGATGGGCTTACCAGTCTTGATCGTTACAAAGGACGATGCTACCACATCGAACCTGTTGCTGGAGAAGAAAATCAATTTATTGCTTATGTAGCTTATCCCTTAGACCTTTTTGAAGAAGGTTCTGTTACTAACATGTTTACTTCCATTGTCGGTAATGTATTTGGGTTCAAGGCCCTGCGTGCTCTACGTCTGGAGGATTTGCGAATCCCTATTTCTTATGTTAAAACTTTCCAAGGTCCGCCTCATGGTATCCAAGTTGAGAGAGATAAATTGAACAAGTATGGCCGTCCCCTATTAGGATGTACTATTAAACCTAAATTGGGGTTATCTGCTAAGAATTACGGTAGAGCTGTTTATGAATGTCTTCGCGGGGGACTTGATTTTACTAAAGATGATGAAAATGTGAATTCCCAACCATTTATGCGTTGGAGAGACCGTTTCTTATTTTGTGCCGAAGCGCTTTTTAAAGCACAGGTTGAAACTGGTGAAATCAAAGGGCATTACTTGAATGCAACTGCAGGTACATGCGAAGAGATGATAAAAAGAGCTGTATTTGCCAGAGAATTAGGCGTTCCTATCATAATGCATGATTATTTAACAGGGGGATTCACTGCAAATACTAGCTTGGCTCATTATTGCCGAGATAATGGTCTACTTCTTCATATACATCGTGCAATGCATGCAGTTATAGACAGACAAAAGAATCATGGTATGCACTTTCGTGTACTAGCTAAAGCGTTACGTTTGTCTGGTGGAGATCATGTTCACTCTGGTACCGTAGTAGGTAAACTTGAAGGGGAAAGAGAAATCACTTTAGGTTTTGTTGATTTACTACGTGATGATTTTATTGAAAAAGATCGAAGTCGCGGTATTTATTTCACTCAGGATTGGGTTTCTCTACCAGGTGTTCTGCCTGTTGCTTCTGGAGGTATTCACGTTTGGCATATGCCTGCTCTGACCGAGATCTTTGGAGATGATTCTGTACTCCAATTTGGCGGAGGAACTTTAGGACATCCTTGGGGAAATGCACCCGGTGCTGTAGCTAATCGAGTAGCTCTTGAAGCATGTGTACAAGCTCGAAATGAAGGACGTGATCTTGCTCGTGAAGGTAATGAAATTATCCGTGAGGCTAGCAAATGGAGTCCTGAATTAGCTGCTGCTTGTGAAGTATGGAAGGCGATCAAATTTGAATTCGAAGCAGTAGATACAATTTAGTAATTACCGTTTTTGTTCGATTTTGTTCTATTAATTGTAATTAAACTCGGCCCAATCTTTTCCTAAAAGGATTGAGCCGAATACAATACTACAAACAATACTACAATACAAAGATACTTATTATCTAAAGATACTTATTATATATATATATATATATATATATATATATATATATTAGTTTTTGTTTTGTATTGGAATAGATTGGAATAGAAAGGTAGTAAGCAGACAATATTTTACGAAAAAAGTTAAGTTATAACAATTTCTAAGAGAAAATGCTATTTCTTTTTCTATGTGAATTTTACATATATTAATAGGGGGTTTTCTATATTTTCTTATTATTTTATTTATTTATTTCTATATTAAATTTATATATATATTTCTCTTATTTTTTTTAAGTTTTTAGTTTAGAATATAATAATTTAGAATTTGAATATAATCAAATTTATATTTAAAGAATTATGTTATAAATTTATATTTAAAGAATTATGTTATAAATAATTATAACATAATAATAATCGAATTAAAAATATTAAAAAAATGCAAAATTAATATTTCAGTAATCCATATTAATTTTTCAGTAATATTCTATTTTATCATTTTTATTTGATTCGTTTGTTTCCTCGATTGTATTCTTTTTTCAATACTAATATTGACAACAGTGTATCAAATAAATATAATCCGATCATGAATAAATTGATCAATAGACTCATGTTAAATAGATTTTTTTACTTCATCAAATGGTAGGTTCGTTGGATTTTTTGTGATACAAACAAGAAATTATTTTATTGGATTAATAATGGATAATTGATTGAATTGAAAATAAATTAAAACGAAAATTATATTAATAATATAATATAATAATAATGTATAACTATAGTAGATAAAGAAGTGGTTTATCATTTTGTTTTGAGAAAATTTTTGGTTTTATCTGTTCATTTGTATGTTGAGAATCAATTCGCCTTCAACATTTTAAGTTTTTTTTCCATTTTTTTAGTCTAATATTTAGTCTAATAAAAGAAAATATTAGACAATTCAATCTTTTATTTTTATTTTTTTTATTGCGATTGGATATACACCCGCCCTATATTTATAATTTGTATTGGGTTGCTAACTCAATGGTTGAGTACTCGGCTTTTAAGAGCGGCTCTATTTTTTACACATTTCTATGAAGCAATTGGTTCGTCCATACCATTGGTAGAGTTTGTAAAACCACGACTGATCCAGAAAGGAATGAATGGAAAAAGTAGCATGTCGTATCAATGAAGAATTCTAAAAAGATTTCATTCTTATTGGATCCGGCCCAAATTTTTGTTTGAATTATGGGCTCAGAACATAAAAATTTAGTTGGGTTTAATTAATAAAGGGATAGAGCTTGGCGGCTCCAATTATAATAGAGAAACATAAAGCAACGAGCTTTCTTTCATTTTTTTTTTTTTGAATGATTATCCCATCTAATTGTACGTTAAAAAGAGGTTAGTGCTTGATGTGGGAAAAGTTTTTCCTGTGAATGGATTATTTATTTTTGTTATGAGTCCTAACTATATAGCCATTTTCCATTATATTATATTGGGGGGTAGCTATAAATGTGTAAAAGAAAGAGTATATTGATAAAGATTTTTTTTCCAAAATCAAAAGAGCGATTGAGTTGAAAAAAAAAATAAAGGATTCCTAACTAGCTTGTTATCCTAAAACAAAAATTAGGTGGAAAAGCGATTAGAGAGAGTCCGTTGATGGGTTTTACTCGTTTTTTAGGTATCTTATATATTATATAGAATTCCCTGTTTTGACCGTATCGCACTATGTACCATTTGATAATCCAATGAATCTCTGATTCTTTGTTTGACCAAATAGACTTTTTAAATGGAGGAATATCAAGCATATTTAGAACTCCATAGATCTCGCTACCAGGACATCTTATACCCACTTTTTTTTCGGGAGTATATTTATGGACTCGCTTATGGTCATGGGTCCTTTTTTGTAGAAAATTTAGGTTATAACAATCCATTTAGTTTACTAATTGTAAAACGTTTAATTACTCGAATGTGTCAACAGACTCATTTGATCATTTTTGCTAAAGATTCTAACCAAAATCCTTTGGGGTTTTATAACAATAATTTTTATTCTCAAATAATATTAGAAGGTTTTGTTGTCGTTGTGGAGATTCTATTTTCCCTACAATTATTTATCTCTTCCTTAAAGGAATTAGAAATCGTAAAATCTTATAATAATTTGCGATCAATTCATTCTATTTTTCCCTTTTTAGAAGATAAATTTATATATTTAAATCATGAGTCAGATATACGAATACCCTATCCTATCCATCTGGAAATCTTGGTTCAAATCCTTCGATATTGGATAAAAGATGTCTCTTTCTTTCATTTATTAAGGTTGTTTTTTTATTACTATTGTAATTGGAATAGTCTTTTTACTCCAAAAAAATGGATTTCTACTTTTTTTTCAAAAAGTAATCCAAGATTTTTCTTGTTCTTATATAATTTATACGTCCGGGAATCAGAATCTATCTTTCTTTTTTTACGTAACAAATCCTCTCAGTTACGATTAAAATATTTTCACGTTTTTTTTGAGCGAATTTTGTTCTATGAAAAAATAGAATATCTTGTAGAAGTATTTACTACGGATTTTTCATATACCTTATCATTCTTCAAGGATCCTTTCATCCATTATGTTAGATATCAAGGAAAATCCATTCTGGTTTCAAAGAATACTCCTCTTTTGATAAATAAATGGAAATACTATTTTATCTATTTATGGCAATGTCATTTTGATATTTGGTCTCAATCAGTAACGATTCATATAAACCAATTATCCCAGCATTCATTTCACTTTTTGGGCTATTTTTTAAGTATTCGGCTAAATATTTCAGTGGTACGAAGTCAAATGTTGCAAAATTCATTTCTAATAAAAATTGTTATAAAAAAGCTTGATACAATAGTTCCAATTTTTCCTCTAATTAGATCATTGGCAAAAGCAAAATTTTGTAATCTATTGGGTCATCCCATTAGTAAGTCGGTTTGGGCCAATTTATCTTATTTTGATATTATTGACCGATTTTTGCGTATATGTAGACATTTTTCTCATTATTACAATGGATCTGCAAAAAAAAAGAGTTTGTATCAAATAAAATATATACTTCGGCTTTCTTGTATAAAAACTTTGGCTCGTAAGCACAAAAGTACTGTGCGCACTTTTTTGAAAAAATTAGGTTCAGAAAAATTATTGGAAGAATTCTTTACAGAAGAAGACGATATTTTTTATTTTATTTTTACAAGAACTTCTTTTACTTTGCAGAGGTTATATATAGGTCCGATTTGGTATTTGGATATTCTTTTCAAAAACGATTTGGTCAATAATTCATAATATAGAATAGCTTAGAATATTTTGTAAATCGGTGTAAATAGGTAAATCGAAATTCTTATTAAATATTAAAAAGATAAAAAAATCTATTCATTTTTTTTAGTATTTTATTAGTATTCAATAGTATTTAATATCTATAAGGATTTTGAAATGCTCATAGAGTCAGGATTCGGGGTTCATTAATTGAATATTTTACTTTCTTAGAGTCTTTCTTTTCCTAGGGAAGTAATTAAGGTTTAGATGTATGCATAGGGAAAGCCGTGTGCAATGAAAAATGCAAGCACGGCTTGGGGAGAGATTTTTTCTTGTTTTATTGTTGAATTTCATTAAAAAGAAATTATCTACTTCATCCGACTAGTTCCGGGTTCGAGTCCCGGGCAACCCACTATAATTAATATATCGAAGTTATATTGAATATACGAATTATAGCGATCTATATAAAAAAAACTTATTTTTAATGAATGAAATGAGATAAAAAAAGGAAATTCGGAGAATTCTAAATGAATAAGAGCATACTATGGATATTGGTATTGGTTGACACCGGTATATAAGTCATGTTATACTGTTGAATAACAAGCCCTAAAATTATCTAATTATAGAGAATTTTTGTGCTTGGGAGTCCCTAATGATTAAATGAACCAAGATTTTACCATGACTGCAATTTTAGAGAGACGCGAGAGCGAAAGCCTATGGGGTCGCTTCTGTAACTGGATAACTAGCACCGAAAATCGTCTTTACATTGGATGGTTTGGTGTTTTGATGATTCCTACCTTATTGACCGCAACTTCTGTATTTATTATTGCTTTTATTGCTGCCCCTCCAGTAGATATTGATGGTATTCGTGAGCCTGTTTCTGGATCTCTACTTTATGGAAACAATATTATTTCTGGTGCCATTATTCCTACTTCTGCGGCTATAGGTTTGCATTTTTATCCTATATGGGAAGCGGCATCCGTTGATGAATGGTTATACAATGGCGGTCCTTATGAACTAATTGTTCTACACTTCTTACTTGGTGTAGCTTGCTATATGGGTCGTGAGTGGGAACTTAGTTTTCGTCTGGGTATGCGTCCTTGGATTGCTGTTGCATATTCAGCTCCTGTTGCAGCGGCGACTGCTGTTTTCTTGATCTATCCTATTGGTCAGGGAAGCTTTTCAGATGGTATGCCTCTAGGAATTTCTGGTACTTTCAATTTTATGATTGTATTTCAGGCTGAGCATAATATTCTTATGCATCCATTTCACATGTTAGGTGTTGCTGGTGTATTCGGCGGCTCCCTATTCAGTGCTATGCACGGTTCCTTGGTAACTTCTAGTTTGATCAGGGAAACCACAGAAAATGAATCTGCTAATGAAGGTTACAGATTCGGTCAAGAGGAAGAAACCTACAATATTGTAGCAGCTCATGGTTATTTTGGCCGATTGATCTTCCAATATGCAAGTTTCAACAATTCTCGTTCTTTACATTTCTTCCTAGCTGCTTGGCCTGTAGTAGGTATTTGGTTTACCGCTTTAGGTATCAGCACTATGGCTTTCAATTTAAATGGTTTTAATTTCAACCAATCCGTAGTTGATAGTCAAGGTCGTGTAATTAATACCTGGGCTGATATTATTAACCGAGCTAACCTTGGTATGGAAGTAATGCATGAACGTAATGCTCATAATTTCCCTCTAGATCTAGCTGTGATTGAAGCTCCATCTATAAATGGATAAAATTTGGATGTTAAATTAAAGTAGACTAGTTTTTGAAAGTAAAGGAGAATATGAACAAAGTTCATATTGCTCCTTTACTTTTATTTTATTAGTATTAGTAGTCTAAATATTTAGAAATATTTATACATAAATTTTTAATATATTTAGCTCTTCTTTATTATTTTTCCTATCTTAGAACAAAAAAAGAATAATAATTAATAAAGGCTAAAAATTCAGGTAGAAATCTTTCTTGTATAGTATAAGGGCGGATGTAGCCAAGTGGATTAAGGCAGTGGATTGTGAATCCACCATGCGCGGGTTCAATTCCCGTCGTTCGCCCA